>NC_041405.2:93314085-93541585 GCF_900747795.2 Erpetoichthys calabaricus | reverse complement strand
ACCGAATTCATTGCAAATTGAAACAGATTTACCAAAGATAAGCCTGTATTTTCATTTACTTTTGTTTACAAATCCTTAGAAAAAGTTCAGTGCCTCCATGTGAACATTCTGTCACATTTCCAAATGAAGATAATGTCTGCAAATATTCAACAAGGAATGTGGTTCATCTAAAGTTGGAAAAAGAGGGAAAGTGTTTCCTAACAAGGAGAGCCGGGTAGGGGTGGGGGTTTGGGGGGTATGGGTTTACAGCCTGTGTTCTAATATTACATCCTACTTATCAAAATGACCTGCTTTCAATGTTTCTGCATGCGTTTTCTCTCTTTCTGCGTATGCATGGCACTACTTATATAGATGCAACTTACACAAGTTAAGGCTAAATCTGATAATATATTAAATGTAACAGTTTCTTGAAAAACATTAAAACAATTGTAATGAGGACAGGCCAGTCAGCCTAATAATCTCATCACTCCAATTCACCCAGATTGCCCAAAATAACACAGAGGTGAGATCTGAATGTCCCAAAAGCCCTTCACCACATTACCTGGTAACCTTTTCCATGTGCCAATGCCTATGTATCTGCCCTTAACAAGTTTACAACTGTGTCCCAGTATTCTTGTTAAAGAGTTTATTCTAAAATAACAGCTGAGATCCACTGTATTAATTTCTGTCATAATCTGAAACACTTTAGTTATGCCACCTCTTGCTTAAACTAATGAGATTCAGCCCCTTCAATCTCTTCTCATAGCTTATATAGTATATCTTAGTCCCAGAATCAGTCTAGTTGCTCTTCTCTGGACTTTCTCTAGTGCTGCTCTGTCTTTTTTGCAATATGAAGATGAAAACTGTACACAGTGCCATGTTAGGATCCATTAGTGCATGATGTAACTTAAGCATAACCTCCCTTGAGTTGTAATCCACACATCCTGCTGTATAACCCAACCCTACTAGCCTTCTTGATCTCTTCTGCACACTGTCTGGATGTTAATAGTCAAGAGTCCACTACGATTTCCAGATCCTTCACATAACATGTGCTTTCAAGTGTAATATCTCTCATTGTGTATTCAAATGTAACATTTCCATTTCCTACGTTGTAGCAGGGCTACATAATAATAGTATGTTCTATGTTTGTGCTGAATGCATTTCGTTTCATCGTCCCGTTTACTGTCCATTATTTGTGCGGCAGTAAATGTTGTCCCCATAAGTGAAGAGGGGAAGAATGATGGAGAGAGACCGCAGCCCCAAGATGGAAATCACCTGTTAACTCACCAGATACATCCAGGACATTTTGTATTTAAAAAAGAGGAGTGAAGGTGAGAGAGGGAGGCAAGGAGAGAGAGAGAGGAGACAATTTACCCAATCATTTTCAAACTCATCACTGAAGATTATTGCATCATTCCACTGCTTGTTTTTTCATCATCAGATTCAACATCACGACAACCAGAGCCAAGAAACCCTGGGGTTCGGATTCATACCAGTCATTGCCAGGACTTTTCACAATGAGGTCGTTTTGTTTTCGGGAAAGAGCACAGTAACACTACAGCCAGTATCAGTACCGCTGGACTTTATTTTGGACTCATTTTTCACCACATTTCAATTGCTGTGTTTACCTAATCCGTGTTTGTATTTGTGTTATGTGTTTTTGTTTATTGTTAAGGGGCAAGGGAGGGTCAATGTAAATATTTGTATATTTGTGTTCTTATATCGTAATTAGTCACTGGGGTTTTTGGGATAGTGGTGTTTTGCGCTCACATATATATATTTTATTGAATATTTGTCTGTCTTTTCAATTTACAATATATCTGTGTTTGATGTTACTGTTATCTGATTATTTTGTCGTGTCGGGAAAAGTAAGACAACTTATAAGTTGTTATTAGAGCAAGAAACCTCAGGTGATCCAAGGAATAAGTCTTGGCAGTGTAGTGGCCGGTCTGGGTAAGGGGTTGGCCATTACAACATGTAAGACTATACATTTGCTTAAATTTCATCTGTCATTAAACTGCCAAAGTCTGCATGCTGTTGTGGGGAACAGCCCGGACACAGACAGGTAGACATGATTTTAAAGCACCACAACACGTTTATTTACAATATTTACACACACAAACCCAGTGTCGCAGCACCAATCACCCCAAAGCCCAGGCCCTTCACACAATGCCTCTTCTCCTTCTTCCTGACCACCTCCACTCCTCTCCTCTGAGCTTCGTCCTCTTCCACCCGACTCCAGCCATCGAATGGAGGGAAGCGGCCCCTTTTATACACACCTGGATGTGCTCCAGGTGCCTCCCGATTAGCCTCCACCGGCACTCCCCAGTGTGGTGGAAGTACCGGCTGCACACCCGGAAGCACTCCGGGTGTCCCTGATCTTCTTTCCCCCCAGCACTTCCGGGTGTGGCGGAAGTGCTGAGGGCCAGGGCTCCACAGGCATTGGGGCGCCCCCTGGCGGTGACCACGGGCCCCTTTAGGGTTGAGCTTCAAAACTCTGTTCCCATGGTCTCCAAAGCCACCAGGGCAGTCGCCCCCACGTGGTCTGGTGGAGGCGTAAGCCCTCCTCCGGTCCTCCTGGGCGTCCGGGCTGGGTACCACCCTCAACCTCCTGTGACACTGTCCATGTCTATTTGTAAAAAAGTATCTGAATCTACATTATTTACTCTTCCATCAACTTTGGAGTCACCTGCAAGCTTAACCAAATTACTTATTATACTGTATTACTTTCAAGTTTCAGACCACCAATAAAGTAGGATAAAATCTCCAAACACTGGATGACACATGGTGCCCTTTGGCCATGAAATATTACACAGTAAAATTTTAAAGAGGATGTCAGGTTCTCTACAGGAATAAAGAATGAGGATGTTTTATAGATGTGGCCAGTTGACAGCCCACCTAGTGGTGATAAGGGTTATCAATGTTGGTAGTCTTTTAAGCAAACCTGCTTTTGAGTTTTAGAAAAGAAAGAGCACCAGACATAAAGTTAACAGCTCTTTCTGCAAACCACTGGGGTAAGCTTCTGAGAGTATTATTGTTACCTTGTTACCTTGGTTTACAAAAGACACACTCTTCCCACATGGCAATTAACTTAATCCACTTCACATTTGAAATGGTAGTTTTATAACCATTAATTTATTAATGTCATTGAAAAGGCACTATAGAAATGTAAAGTTCCTTCTATTTTTAGTATAAAAGGCCACTTTATCATTCCCTGAACATGAGGAGGAACTGAAAATAAAGCCTCCAGGTACAATTGTAAGATGCACGAAAGCATTTACTTCATCTGTTCGTTGCCAAACATGCAAAGTCATCTATGAATATGAAATAAAATCATAAATCTAATATTCCTTTTTAGCTAAATATGTCACACATCCTACAACACTGAAAGGAAGAGAAAATGTTCAACGTCCGTTATGATGGTCCTACAACAGTCTTTATTGTTACTGCAGAACCATTACAGATGACTTAAGATTAACATTTGATGTTTAATAATAGATGCAAAAGAAAGAATATGTTTTTGGTGTTTGGGAATACTTTGTTTTCAAATAACAGCCTGTGGTGACAGGCTTTGTACATTTGTCTCCTGCAGGGCACTGATTTTAACATGTGCTATACAGTATAAAACCGGTCTAACCCTTTGTTTCAGAGACTACTCAATCTGTATAGTTAATAAGAATGACAAAATCTAGATAAAACTGTCTCATGGTTTTAGTTCCTACCAGAAAGTCAAAATAACTCAACTGCCATTCACTCCATTTTTTATTCTGTTATATTTTAGGAGAGTAGATCAACTAGTTAAATACTGTTCTTTATATATTTTAATACATATTTCCAACTTGACTTTTTCCACGAATAGGTGCAATTTAGTGCAAAGCAGAATTAGTTCATCGCAGAGAACCAAGTAAAGTAAAATCAAATTCAGGTTTATGTGTCATTCAAGTCATATCTAAAATACAGTGGGATGAAACTGCATTACTCAAGACCAGAAAAAGGGAAAGGGGAAAAATACAAAAAAAGTAAATAACAAATTGCTAAATTCACAAAGTCCAACCAATACCTATGTAAAATAGTCAATTAAATACTTCAGCTAAAAATAAAGTTGTGCATAAAAACTGGCTTGTTATGTGTTTGTTACAGAGAGTTTAGCAGTCTTATTGCCTGTGGGAAATAAGCTGTTGCACATTCTGGCTATTCTTGATTTTATGGAGCGATATCTCAGACACCATAAGGCTAGAGATCAAACAGTTCATGAGAGGGGTGTGAGAAGTCCCTCACAATATAAACATTGTTCTTCTTGCATGTATCTTTAAAAATGTCCTCAATGGAAGAGAAAGAGACCCTGATAACCCTCTCAGCCATCCGCACCACACATTACAGAGTCTTCCTATCAGATACATTGTAATTTCCACACCAGGATGTAATGCAGCTCGTCAGGACACTCTCAGTTTTCCCCCAGTATAAGGTTGTGAGGATGGGAAGGGGGATTCTCACTCGCTTTAACCTCCTAAGGAAGAGTAACCTCTTCTGAGCTTTCTGGACCTGGTGTGTGGTACTGAGAGCCCAGGAGAGATCCTCAGTGATGTAGATGCCCAAGAATTTTGTGCTGTTAACCCTCTCCACAGGAAAGCCACTAATATGCAGTGGAGGATGTTCAGTCTTTGTTCTGAGATCCACAATCAACTCTTTTGTCTAGTTGACATTAAGGGATAGATTGTTGTCCCCACACCAGCTCACTAACTGTTCCACCTCTACTCTCTAACATGTTTAATCTGTTGTACTGTTGTATCATCAGCAAATTTAATGAGATGATTTGTGCTGGATTTGGAAGTAGCAGAGTAAAGAGCAATAGACTAAGCACACAGCCCTGAGGGGACCCCATGCTCAGTTTGATGGAGCATGATGTCTAAGTGCCAACACATACTGTCTGTTGTCTTTCTGACAAGAAGTCCAAGAGACAGTTACAAAGTGAGGTGTTCAATCCGAGCAGAGAAAGTTTCATTATTAACTACTGTGGGATGACTGTATTAAAGGCTGAACTGAAGTCAATAAACAACATCCTGGCATAGCTTTTCTTTTTCTCCAGGTGTGATAGGATGGTGTGCAGGGCAAGTGTGACTGTGTCATCTGTGAACTAATTGGCACAATATGCAAACTGTAAGAGGTCCAGTGAAGGTGGGAGGCTAGCTTTAATGTGACCCATGACTAGTCGTTCAAAGTACATCATTATGACAGAGTTCCGTGCCACAGGCTGGGTGGTAGGCTACAGTTGTTTTCTTGGGCATAGGAATGATGGTGGTAATCTTAAACTGTGTAGGCATGACAGACTGCTAGAGAGAGATGTTAAAGATGTCTGTAAAAACATGTGTTATCTCAGCAGCACAATCTTTTAACAACTGACCAGGTATGTTATCAAGTCCCGCAGCTTTATGTGGACTAACGCTGCTGTCCTCCTCAAATCAGCTGTACACAGTCTAAGCACCTGCTCACCACCGGGCAGGTGGTTTTCTTCCCTGCCTGTATTATTCAGTGCCTCAAACCTGCCGTGAAACTCATTCAGTCTGTCAGGTAGAGAAACACAGATGACCTCCATCTGCAAAATTATTTTATAGTCCGCTATGGCCTGAATCCCCTGCCACATGTGCCTTGTGTCTCTGGAATCACAAAATTTACCGTCAGTGTGTACTCCAACTCAGCCATCTTGATGCCCGCCAAAACACACACTCTACCAGTTCAATTGTCCATCCATTTATTCTCTGTATCTGGGCCATTTCTTGGCCTAAGCAACCCAAGTTACTATTTGGGGACATACTGTATAGACAATGTGGAGCCACCAACCCAAAAAGTGAGGACTTTGAACGCTTTAGGGTCACAGTTGGTATATTACCTAGGGTTCTAAACGGGCTGAAATTACTCTGTTTTGCAGTCACTTTTTACAAAACAAAGTTATTCTCAAACTTGGGGTGGCACTTCACTTAGCTGTAGAATATTTTACCATGCTCACTCAGTCATCCCTCCATTTATTTTCTGAAGCCACATTTTCCAGAACAAAATTAGGCAAGACATAGTTCATCCTAACTGGACTTCAGTCCATTTACAGGACATAATCTCACACTCACTCGTTCATCTCATTTTTTTTGAAAGCTGCTTATTTCAATACAAATTTATGGGAGCATGTATAGTTCTCTTCACTGACTGTGGGAACAGAGCACTGTGAACACTATACAATTATAGATTATACTAATTATTAAATACTAAATACGGGCCTATACCAACTCAGGAGAGAAAATCAATCCTTCACAAAGATACAGGCAGCAACATTGACCAATATGGAATATGATGTCCTCAAAATCCCTCCTCATGTGAGCTATACTACATAAAAATGCAGGTGCCATTCTGATGGTAAAAGACACAAGTACAGTATAATAAAACATTCATCCATTTTCTGCTCTATACACATTAATTCGGGAAGCTGGAGCCTATCCCAGTAGTACTGGCCACAAGGCAACAACCAAACCTGGAGGGAATGCCAGTTCAGTTCACAGTACAACCTTGAACAACCCAGGTCAATTTTAAACAACCAATAAACCTGCACACACATCTTTGGGCTATGGGAGGAAAACTTGGGTATTCAGATAAAAACATAGACATCAGGAGAACATGTTAAGTTCATACAGAAGGTAACAGGGCATGGATAAGAGACCAGTCTGGAGGACTTGTGAGGCAACACTACTAACCACAGTGTCACATCAGAGCCAGACATACTGTGTGCTGAGAAAATAACCCTTTTTGGCCTTGTGTGCCTGTTTGAAAATCAGGAACAGTGTGCGCCATTATTTGATATTCTGAACCGTCTTTCATCATGAACAGTATCTCAGAGAACTTTCAAAAATATTAACATTCAAAAGAGTAAGGATGAGCTCTTTTTTTAGCTTACTCCCCTGAAGCACAACAGTAGGAAAGAACATCTCAGGATGCACAGATCTCTTTGTGAAGACGTACACATGATCTAAGAATGGTGACATATCTGAAGAATACATCTTATTGCCATAGGTAACAATATAAATTAGTACATTTTACCGACATTGTCATAAAGTGAACCTCTTAGGCAATTTAAAGTAATGAAACACATACTCAGCTACAGTGAGGTCTTGTGCCGCAGGACTTGCAGCTCATGCTCAGGTACTTTCAGTATCTTGACTATGTTGAACTGAAGTGAGTCTAAAGTGCTTCAGGAGAGCATTCACACCATGCAAGCAAGACTAAATAAAAATTAATAAACCTAACACAGCGTAGAAAAGGAGAACACAGTCTTTCCAATACTGATTTTGTGCTACAATTTATTTTCTTCCTTGTCAAAGCTAGTCTGAAAGTCTCCGACTGCATATCAAATGAGTTAATGCATTCAGGACAGTGAATCACAATAAAATAGACAGGTAAAAAGGTACCTGAGTTATTTCAATAAGCCTCGAGCCATGCAGTCAGCCTGCATCGCATCAAAAACTACAGAGAGAACTTGTTTAATTTGCAAACTGTTTTAAAGCACTCAGCATTCATGACAGCTGAAGCGGTGCACAACTTTCAGCAGTCTTGAAAAGCGACATGAATGGAGCTACTTTTAATTTGCTATTGAGGAGGCACTATGACAGCACAAAGCTACAGCAAACCAAGAATGAATTAGAACATGATACTTACTAAGCTCTCAGCAGCCTGATATGCACCCCTTTCCCGAACTCCTCTTAATGCTTTAGGTCTCTCATCTATTCGTGCATTTATTTCATTCACTTTTGTTTGGTGGAAAAAGAATCTTGAGGGCGTTAAAAGCCAGAGGTTGCTCCTGAATTAGGCCATTGTCATCAGCATTCCGAGTGACACCAACCTGCACTTGTGTTCTAGCTGGACTCTTAAAAAAAAAGGTTTTCTTTATGTCAGGAAACTGGGTTGCACTGCAGGAGTTTACACTCCTAAGTGCTTCAGCTGAAAGAAAAGAAAGTCCAATCCGTAAACAAATCTGCAAGTCTTTTATTATTTTTTTTTCTTTTTCCCCTTTCATCTACTGCCTGTCGATGATAAATAAAATACTAGGCATGTGGTGAGCTCCAAAATTGCAAAGCTGAGGACTTCTAATGCTTCATCCTCTCTCGGCTTTATCCAGCAGATTCTGCAGACTGAAGACAATAAAAGTGATCCATCAGTGGATACCACTGCGTGATAGTCAGCTCTTAATGAGCTGACTGAATACATGCTCATATTTCAGCAAACAAGCGGCATACTGGTAATTACATTTTATAAACCCCTGTGTGGCCTGTTATAAATCAGGCAGGCCGCTCACGGTCAGTGGTCAACTACTGTGAGGTCAATTAGGCTGCTTGTTACTGGAATGCAGCGTATGAGACTGATTAGTTACAATCTGACATCTAAACGATGACCATCAGTCTGAGCTTTTTCCAGCTGGGTCTCTGACCTCACCATTCTCCTGGAACATTATGAAGGCCTCAGACAATGCTGACCAGAAGAGCGCATAAAATATAGACAAGAGAAGGCAGTCAATCCATAAAATTTTGGTAAATGACAATCCACCAAATGTAAAAGCTAGCTTCCAGACTAAACACTGAAGAGCACAAAGTTCCGTCAAAAGTCACCAACTCAGCCTTACACCTGAAATAACTATATAATGACTGCACGGGGGGGTTGAAATGGATCCAGAGAAGATCACAACATCATCAGCAAAGTCAAGATCCGTGAACCTTTCTTCACCAACAGATGTCCCACAGCCGCTGGACCCCACGACCTTGCCCAACACCCAGTCCATGTAAGCATTGAACAGAGTAGGAGCAAGAACACACCCCTGACGAACCCAGAAAATTTAAACAATGAAAATAAAAATGAATAAGCAGAAATAAAAACAAACATAACAAGCAAAAATAGTTACATGTTCCTGGCAACATCCCTGTAGTGAATATTATTTATTAATAGTATGTTTTTCTAAGTTTTGTTAAGTTTGATTAGTTGCTAGCGTTTTTACCATAATACCATTTTGTGTACAGTTTTCATGGTGACAGTCATGTTTGTTGACAGTTGCCATTCTGATTACAATCATGTGGCACAATGGCATCATCATATGTCACATCAGCAACCCATGACTATAGAAATGGAGGCATCTGAGTTAAGTTTTCTAGCGTTCAATTAAAGAAATATAAAAAACTTAACGAAACACATGTTGTTACAGAATTAGTTTTTTTTATTTTTTAAATATTAACATCTTTTGAAATTTTTTAAATATTGGCCATTTTTGTCTACGTTTTCTGTTTTGTACCTAAACACTGATGAGCGATCTTTGGTTGGAGTTTTTAGTTTTGATTTTGATCTCTTTTGAAAATCTGAATTCTGACTTTGCGAGTAATGTTAGATTGGTTAAAAAATTTTAACTTTGGTATCAACAACAGCTTTTGAACGTGAACCAAAGCAACACTGACAATACCAAAGCAAACAATGGATAACTGCTTACCCCTGTCTCCTAGCTGCTTTGAAAGCACACACACCACACTATTCTGCTGCATAAGCACAAGTCTCCTTGCTATATCACACTCCACAAATCACTGCAAGGAAAGGGGTGTAACGTTTTTTGTTGTGGTCCCATAGTGTCTCCAATGCATATGTATAATTATATGCGTTCAAAGACCGGAGGCCAAGGGGTGGTTGATTGAGCACGAGGCACTTGAAAACTACCATTTCCAGAAATTAACTAAATGCTGGTACTGTACCATTTTTAAAATTGGAATGTTTTGGTACTTTTCAGTACTGGTATACAGTGTGGTGATAACCCTATTCCCCACTAAAAACTTAATTTCACTATCATTTTTAATTTCTCTTACTAAAAGTGAGCACATTGCAGTGTTCACCACAGTCAGGGTTGGTGTCTACCTTGCCCAGAAAAGCTGCTGAACTACACCTATGGCCGAATGTTGCCCTGTACTGTGATTAAGTGCATGTGGAAAATTATTGAATGACTGAAAGAATAAAAGAAAAAATTAAAGACCAAACTTAAACAGTGGAAGTCATGGTTAAAACAGAGAGGTTTCAGTACACAACTCATCTTATGAAGGCACAAAGGCAAATAACAATGTACCAAAATCTAAATTCTTGGCCAAAGCTGAAGCTGAATCCCAACTCATGGCCAAATACCAAATGCTGAATATAACTTTTATTCATTGATTTTTTTTTGCCTATTTGTTTTTGTGCCATTGTACATGGCCTAAATTGAATCAACTTCACTTTTGATTTATGGTTTTCCATTGAATTGAATTAAAAAACTGTAAGTTGATGAAAAATCTTTTCATTATTGAAGTCAGCCTTTTCAAAGAGGGCAAATTTGAAAAAACAATAGCTGAACTGAAAACAGATAAATGAAAAAATACTTAAATAAAAACAGTAACAAAATATAATTTGCAAATAATAAATGATGAATAATAGTATATAAGTCTATCAACCAATGTACATTTTCCCTTCATGCTGACAAACCGAAAACAACAGCTTAAACCATCATAAGAGGGTAGGTGAAGATGTACCAACAGCTTGGCCAGTTTACCTTGGCTAGAATGACTTTGTCCTCATAGGCTTGTGAATTTGAAGAAAATGTACACAGTCATTCGCAGTTTGTAAGCTTCCAATGATTTACAACTTTTAAACGAATGCACAGTACATGCACTAAGTCTATAGGATGGACATTCTTAATTAGGCTCAACTGTGTTGCGTTGTGTGCCTATTCACTTTTTTTCCAGTATGATCCCTTCTCCTTCTACTTCTCTCTTTCTTTGTCCATTTGCTTTTGTTTCTCACAAGTACCTACAAAAAGTCCAGTTCTCTAACGGTGGTCACATTGCAATACATTGCGACATATCCCTATAGAACAGGAGGTGCTCTTCTGAAACAGTGTCAAATCTTCAGCCAAAAAACTCTGCATTTTTACTCATTCAGCCCAATACTGAATGTGTCATTTTTGCCAGAGTATTTTTAGTGCCAATCAGTGCATCCCTAAAGGTAAACCATGGCCCACAAGAAGTCTTCTTGTCTAATGGCAAGGCAAACAGAACTCATTAATGGTCAATCACTTCATGTTCTAAAACATTTTGTTTGACTGATTGTGAGGAACATTTTCAGAATGTAGAAAGGATTGACAGAAAAATGACTAGTCTTACGTATGTGTGGCTGTTGTTCTAGTAAACACACTTCCAAATGTTAATTGAACACTTGTGATTTTGCTGGGCATGTTCAGCTTTTAACACTTACGTATTTATGTTTAATATGGCTCAAGTGAAGTGGCCCTGTTGCTAGATAAGTACTTGTAATCAAAAGCTCAAAACAACCATTTGAGCTCTCTTTTAGCTGAACTGGCTTGGTTTGCCGCCACTGTGCTGGGAGGGTGAAGTAGTTTTGCAGTCTGTATCCCCGTTGGGGAGCGTCATCACTGTGCTGAAATGCCAGCTCTTTCTGAAGGCATCACATTTTTGCCTTGACCTGAATTTGTCAGAGAGAAAACACTTTGCCGTGATGGGTAAAATTCAGCAATAAGAGTGAGAGACATGGCTCAAATGAAGTGAGCTTGTTGTAAAATAAGTCAAAAGCCAGAATTGCTGCTAGAGGGAAAGGTATTGTGTTGTAGTTCAGTTGGCTATGAAGGCTTGTTCGTTGTGGCTGTACACGGAGAGTAGAGCAACAACAAGGACATAAGTTTATGTCTTGCTCGGGGTGCAAGCTTGAAGGTTTGCAGTTCAAGCAGTGTCTTGTGCAAACAAGTAGACAGCCGTAATGATTTAAACTGTGCTAGGCAGTTATTAGAATTAGCAAGCAGTTAGGATGAGGTTTTGGATGGCTTTACAGAGATATTATTTTCTTTTGCAAAAGAGCATCTTCAAATCCGGATCCTTCTCAAAATTATTTGAATACAGTATAAAAAATGTTTAATTTGAGTCCAGTATGCCTACCTGAACTTCCCACAGACAGATGTCCATAGTAACTTCCTAGAAATAGCCACATAATGGGCGCTAGCATGTCTGTTCGGGAGTGGGTGTGTGTATGTGTGTGTGAGGCATACTTTTAAAAACTGCATTCTTTATAATTCTTAACTCCATAAGGTGCTCTCGTATCTGTCTGCTCCTGCATACAAATGTGCTTTTTTGTTAGCTTGCCTATACTGCCATTATTTATTTCTTTGTGTATATCTGAGTGCTTTATTTGATTCCTACTAAAATGTAATTTTCCGAATTGCTCTGTAAAACCCTCTGTTGTGCAGAGCATAAAAGCGACAGAATAGAAATAACCACCAACCGTTTGAAAGATACTTTCAAAAATTGATCAAGTACTATTAAAGTACATGAACTTCAAACAGCTGCACTCAGTTATAAAACAAGGAGCGGACGCCTTAAGAGGAGCTTTTAAATCATAAACGAAGTTATACCATGCCAGAGATGGATCAGAGTTGTGGGTGTCGAGCAGACCCGCTGAACGCAATTACAGAAAGAAGAGAAATGTTGCTATAAAGTGTTAGTTATTCATTAATTTTAATGCACTACTAATGGTCTGTGAAATCATGCTTTTTTAAATCAAAGCCTGTCAACAGACGCTATTTCAGTTGCTTTGTAAAGGCAGTGGGACCACGCAAATGGAACCTACTTTTAATAAATAAATATCCATATATCGACCTGTCCATTTCATGATCCTGCTTATTTAATTTTGGGGATATGGGAGATGGTGGGCATAAGTTATTTGTCAAGCACATTTGTAAGCACACACTAACACTAAACCAATTTAGAGCTGCCTAAGATAAGATCATTTTTATATATTACAGTCTAACTAATACTGTGCACAGAATTCCTTAAATATGAAATAAATTAAGAAGAATATTTGTAAGAGGCAAAAATAAAAGTAGTATGAAAACATTGCACAAGAGATTGACAAATGTTTCATGTTGGCCGGACATACAAGAATTTTACTGTACTCTGTACACACGACAATACTACATCTGCCTTGAACTTCCTCAGATTTCTAGTACAAGTTGTATTTCTGTGTATGTTTCACTACAATACAAACCATGACAAATGTCCACCTCTAAAAGTTGAACCATACTTCAAGTTTTACCTTTATATGTAGTGAATTATGCTTAATATTGGGTTAATCCCACCACCATGTTACCTTAAAAAATACAGAGTTGAAAATGCAGCAGACACTGAAGATTTTAAGGAGTATAGATCACTCAGTAAACTACCGGCTAAGAGAAAGAGCTTAAACAGGCCATAGTCTAGTAAAGGCAATGCACACCTTAATCCGAAATCAATGATGTTAAACAGATACCAGAACTAATATGTTAGGAGGTAACAGTTAGTAGTCAATTGAAGTTTGAATACCTCCATGACCCGAGGCACCTCGTAAAATATCAACAGGGATCTCAGTAGAAGGGTAGGACTTGATTACACAGTTCATGTGGGTCTGACACCAACCAATGGAACACAAAAAAAACAACGGGCTGTGGCTTAGCATCATAAATCATTGACTTCAGGATTAGTTTCAGCTGCAACTAGAAAGCATGACAGGAAAAATTGTACCTGTGAGGCCTGATCAGGAATATGATGTGCAGTTTTAGTCTCCTTAGAGCAAAAAGAAACAGCTAGAAAAATTAGACTCATCCCGTTACCATAGCATAGTGTAGGGCCTGCGAAGAAAAACTGAGTTCAGTTCATGGAAACAAAGACTATCAGACACCTTGATAGAATTATTTTAAATTATAAATGGATATAACATGATAAATGACAGTTGTTGCTTTAAAATGATTCCTTCAGACAGAGCACAAGGGCGTAGACAGAAGATGGCTACAGAAAAATTGCACAAACATGTTTGATTTTTTTTTTTTGCAGCCCACCTTAAAGACATGGAATATGCTACCAAGTAAGGAAATAGAGATTCCAGCGACCTCCAAAAGTTAGCTGAGTAGAGATTGCAATACAACGCGGTGCTGGCCTGTATTTTTCTTGTGGCCATATGTATGTTCTAAATGATTGTGTGGATAATGTCAAGAACTTGTGTCAGCCAAATACCCTTAGCCAGTTTTTATTAATTTAAACTGATACCACTTGACATTACAACATTACAATAATTTTTGCAAGAAAAGGCCATTCAGAACAACAAGTTTGTTAATATTATGCAAGCAGAATCTCAAAAATAATGTTAACTCGAGATTTGAAGGGCCTGAAAGCCCCATTGTCTACTACACTACGTGGTAATGTATTCCATTGTCCATAGCCCATTGTGTGAAGAAAGACCTTCTTACATTTGTGAGAAAGTTTCCAACTGTGTCCCAATGTTCTTGTTGAAGGATATATTTTACAGTAACAGCTGGTATTCACTGTACTGATCCCTTTATTAGTTTGAAACACTGCAATCGTGTCACATCCTAATTTCTGTTAACTTAAACTGAAAAGGTTCAACTCACAGCTCATGGTCCTAGAATTAGCCTAGCCTAGTCGCTCTTGTCTAGACTTTCTTTAGCACTGCTACATCTCTTTTTAATACATACAGCACACCAAACCAGTGAAGATTAAAGACATCTGTCCATATTGGATTTAAAAAAAAAGTTAGAATTATAAATTGTGAGCAGTAAACAGGTAAGGTTTGTTAAGAAGAATTTACAGGTAAAACATAACTAAGGTTGATTTCTAGAAATTAACTGAGAATAGCTAATTTTTCTGTTTTTGTGACAAGTCTTTCTTTTAATGGATTTCAAAGAAGTAATATAAATGGTGATCACCACTTCATATGTTGCTATGTCTGCTCACCTATTCAGGAAGTGACACACATGTGTCCAGTACATGACAAAATCAGAAGTAACTGAAATTATAATATCTAAGCTGCAAAATACAAGCTACTTTGATTAAAATCAATTAGTAAACAACATAAGGACTTAAAAAAATCAAAAGCAACATAAAAACAATGTTAGGGACATGCAGAATCTAACAGTGCCCAGAGTGTGAGTCCCATGGATGTGGACTCAGGTAAATGATTTGAGTTGAGGGGCTCCTAGAAAGTTTTCACTTTTGTGCCAGTGAAACATACACAACAGAATTTCATGTGAGTGTAAAGCCTGTTTAGTCAAAGGAGCATCAGAAAGGGAAATTTCCTGCTAGTGTACGCCCTCATTTTTTAAGCATCTACTCTGTGATTTAAGTGGCAAACATTTTTTATTTCCTTTTTGTATGATCAATTATTTTTGGAAACTCTCTGTGTTAAGGTTATCATTACAACAGGGTTGTGGTTTGTTCTTAAACTGTTTGGTTTAATTTAATTTTGGTTATCTGCCATTACCTGAGTGAACATTTCATGCCACTGTAGCTCTCTTTCGCAGCTTTGCCTGGGTATTATTTGCAGACTGCACTGTAAATTTAAAGTGGGAAAGAATTATTTTATTTCCAGAGATTTGAGCCTGGTACTGGTCATGACCAATTGCTCCAACTCCAAGCCACTGCCTTGAAGAGACGCTCATTACTACCACAAGCTCCACATGTCAGTGTTGGTGGCATAATGGTGAGAAAATAGGCCTGTGACCCCAAACTGCAATATATGACCCCAGAGATCATCTGGCCCCACACAGGATGGCTTGAGGCTATGACAAAAAATGATGGAAATGTCTGATTAATGTTCTGCTCTTCAGTATGGGTTAGAACAATTTAGCTTAGTTTAAAACACTAATATACATCCTCATGTCTTGTTAGGCATAACTTGTGCTGACAAAGTATAACATCACTTGGTAGCACAGTGGTAGCACAGCTGTCTCACAACAAGGAGACTGGTGTTCACGCCCCAGATGTTCTCTGCATGGAGTTTGTATTTTCTCCCCATGTCCACGTGAGTTTCCTCTGGGTTTTCGATTTTCCTCCCAAGGTCCATAGACATGCAAGTTAAACAAACTGAAATAGCTAAATTGGCACCTGTGCACATATGTGTACCTGTGCCTGTGACTGTGTGTGAGTGTATGCACCTTGTAATGGACCCAAAACCTGTTCAGGGACTGTTCCTTCCTTGGGCCTGTTTTTTTTGTGACTCAGCTCAGGATAAGCGGGTTTAAAAATGGATGGATAGAAGGATTCTTTCAGCACTGGATAGCAGGGAATTCTTTCATGCAGTTTTACTAGACGTTCAGTATAACTTGATATATACGATAAGCAAGCTAAAAAGAGAGCAATGCCTGTACAGAAAGACATTTTTAACAATAAAGCCTGATTCTTTATTAACTCATTACTTGATGCATATGGAAATAGGCAATGTTAATACACACACAGTACACTATGTGTAAATAGAGAACAGAAAATGGAAAACACAAATCACAAAACACAAAGTATGCTTGACTTCTATATTGATTTTAAATGCAATATTTAAAAAAATAGCACCAGCCATTTTCAAAAATGCTTTCTTACAAGCTTTTAGGTGTCAAATCAGTACTCTATAGGACAACTTCACAATCAGTAACATTTATCGATTTATCCCCTTTGTCTAACAGTTACAAAACACTCTCATCTGTGATTGCACTCACTGAAAATATCTGTGGATCTCAAAGACATAATTTTTCATGATCAGTTATTAACCCACAACAGTCAATTTAAATGACCTTCATATGGAGGCTCATGTGGGCAACTTTCTGCCTGTCATATTAACATATAATGGTCAAGCGGAAGAGGACACAACTGACAATACAAAGAATATTTGTCTTATTCTAATGTACTGTGTGCTGGCTAATGTTAAAAGAGGCAACTATAAATATCAGGATGTGTGGATGTTAAAGAATTTACAAACATTACCTAAAAACTGTATGCAGTTTACTAGGACATCCTAGCATCTCAGTGCAGAGAAACACCAAAAATAGTATTTTACCTTTATTTCTTACCTTTCAGGCTGTATTTACTAGGAGACAGTATTTAAACTCTCTTATTTTTTAAACAACATTTTAGGGCTGTTTCTTTTTTCTGCATCATCAGTTTGTGAGAATGTATTCACAAAGGCGAGTTTGAGAAAAATTATGAGAAATTAAACTGCAGTTGAAAAACTGTTTCCAGTCTCTATGGATTCTGTGCTACAGTTGACTGCAGATACTCGAGCATTCAGGGAACCTAATTATATTAATGAAAAAGACGATGCATAAAATTCTCCTAATAAAGCTATGCTATCTATAAATTGGATATTACTTAAAAGTCATCAGTTAGTTTTTTTTCTCCGAATAACAACTTAATGTAGCTTTTAATTGTCATTTTATAAGGAAAGCTTCGGCCAGAGCTTGCCACTGGAGTCTAACATTGTCTTGGATTTCTGTTTTGTCAGTCTCATATTGTTAGAGCAAAATAAGGTACAAATCAGCTCAGCATGCATTAGTTTGTTAATTTATTTCACCATCTGTTTAAACAGATTGAGAGTGATCATGCTGTAACCACAAGAAAATGAAACAAAAAAGCTGCACACCTCGCTTCCCTGCACGTCTGTTATAGATTTTTGTCAAACTTCTACTGCAAAACATATACTTAAAAATATGTAATTTGCATTAAAAATCATTTTAAAAATATCCATTTATATAAGGAAACTATCCCTTACAATAATATGTCATGATTGTTTCATATGGAACCCAATTTTTCTTTTAACTGCACACTGTATTATTACCTAAAAATGTACTGTGAGTTATGGTGCTGCATCAGTGAAAGGATGAAGTCAGCCATTGACCTGTAGACCTTCACCCTAATCCAGTTACCTTCAGATAATGTGTGTATTCTTTGTCATCACACAGAGAGATAGAAGATTCTTTTCTAATATCAAGAAGTGAAAAGGTCTATACACTTCACACACACACCATCTAGTCTAAAGGGGTCTTACGTCTACACAAAGCACAGCAGCTCCAGAGAAACCAGCTACGTCTGCAATCCATGCTATAACTGAAAACCGAGGCTGAATCTCAGGATGCATGCAACACTGCAACAGGTTTAAAGTATTTTTGACTAGCTAAAGTTTTCAAATAAATTGATGGGCAATGGTTTACATTTTTATAGTTTATTTGCAATCTGAATTTGAATATTCCTGATGTTAGCTTAATATTAAAATGGCTAGATCTTATTTTTGCATTCTTGGAACTGGACGATAGAAGACTTATCAGAGAATTAGCTTCCTCACAGCTTCGGGAGACTGAGTTCAGTCATTATATGTGTGAGTTTGTACATTCTCCACATCAATGCATTTTTTTTTTTAAATCTAGGTATTTTCCTATTTAATCACAGAAACATAAATCCTAACTGGTGATGAATTGCTCTGGTAATGTGTGTGCATGTGTGTGACTCTGGGCTCTATGTAGGAATGGCTACTGGATTGGATCCAGTGTGGATGTGTCTTCCTCTAACCCTGAATTGGAATAAGCATGCCAGAAAATGACTGAATGAATTCTTAGAAGCATTTTTGGCAGCATCATCTGTTCATTTTCAAGTTACCACTTTAGTTTCAAGATCAGCCCTTGGTTTTTGTAGAAACAGGCAAAACAATAATCAGAAAATAGTGCTATACAACTAAACAAACAGACATTTCATGCCGAATTTTTAAAGACAGTATAATTGAAAACACTGCAAGACAGTCATACTTAATGGCTTCACAACAACTAGGGGGCTTAATTCTATACAAGTGTGCTCTGCTACAAACTAGCATCCTGTCAAGGTTTGCTTTCTGCCATATTCTCAATGCTACATAGACTCATCTACCCCATAACCTTATATTAAGTAAAGCAGGTAAAGAAATGGCTAAGATTTATGTTCTTGAAAATAAGCATTTCACATTCACAAATCTCTATGTAGTAGCTGTTTCGGGATAATCGACGTTTACCAATTTTTGGAGCCCACTTTTACAGTTATATTGTTACAGGTAAAGGTTTTCCTGACAATATCTAAAGCAAGCTGCAAACTATTTCTGGAAATGATGTCAGTACACTGAAGGGTATTCACAAATATTTACAACAGAAAAGTCAGAAAGTCAGAAACGACAATTAATCTAACAAATACCATTGGCACGTGTGAGCAATATCTCCTAGCAAACACTCACCATTTGTTTGAACACACTTTTTGAAATAATTTAGTTTTCCTGCTTCTCGATCTTTTGTAATAGAATTCTGATTGCAACTTCATTTTGTGTTTATTGAGGTTTCCCAGTTGCAAATTTTAACCCGTGTTAACTTTATTTTTTTAAAATTGTCAAAATGTTTGCAGGCCAAGATCCACCCTGCAAACATTGCAATCAAGCTCCAGCCTCATTGGGCCACATGTTTTGGGTGTGCACCAAATTAACATTATTTTGGACCAAAATCTTTAAATGCCTTTTAGACAGCCTTGGTGTCACATTCCCTCCTAACCCATTAATAGCTGTGTTTGGTGTACTGCCAGATGGGCTTAAAGTGGAGAAGGACAAACAAACTGTAGTTGCCTTTACTTCACTATTGGCATGTAGACTTATCTTGCTCAACTGGCAGAATCCTAACTCACCTCTGTTAAGTCAGTGGGTAACTGATGTTATATATTATTTGAAATTGGAAAAAATCTAATTCTCACTTAGAGGATCTGTTCAAAACATTTTTAAAACCTGGCAGGATCTAATCAATAATATTTTAGAATAAGCATTTAAACTGGGGAAAAGGATTTTCTCTTTTTTTCCTACTCTTAATTTTTACTCTGGTTGTCGGCCTTGCTCTCTTTCTCATGGATGGGGGTTGATTTGAACTTAGTTTTGACAGGTTTGACTTGCTTGTATGGAATGTTACTTGCTTTTAATAAATTCAATAAAATGTTAAAAAAACAACTTCATTTCATCTCCCTGTTTTTATTCATTTGATCTTCTTTATTTCTACTTTTGGCAGAGTAATGAGAAAATCCTAATATCAGATTTTACATAGAATTTCCAAAATTCATTGAACTAGATTAAGTGGGTTCAGTTATTGATGGTTTTTTAAAAGTGAAATTGCTGAAACATGACTGAAATATGTAATCCTTTTGTGTTACAAAATTTTCTATATCTGTTCTGGAACTACTAAAACTTACAAATTTAATATTCAATAAATACTAATGTCAGTTTCATTTCAAACAGATTAAAATAAATTAGAAAAACAACAGTTAAAAGCCTCTGTGGTTTATAAGATTATATTATTGCATGATCACATGTAACATACCCCAACATCATTGTTTTAGCTTTTTACTCAGAACCGGCTTGAGGAAGAATTCAGTTGTTCAAGTGACACGTAGCAAATGCCATCATCTCATTTGGTTGATTGACTTGTATTTTCACTAGGTGTCTCTTGTGTCATGTAAAATATTTTAGTAATAAAACAAGTGGATCTCAGAAATTGAGCGAGAGGATTTGGCATAGCCTAAGGCTCTCCACATTACTTAATTGTTCTACAGCACTGGTCTGTATAAATACACAGCTCACTAAATGTGGGTGGCATATGTTACAGTTGTACATGATGGGAGGCTGCACCAATATTATTATAAGTTTCTGGGTCTTTCAGAGACCCTTTAAATGTTCTTTTGTGTGCAAAGTACAACAGCAGTATATATCAAGCTTTATATTACTGTTTCTAGAGAATTTTTAATAAAGGCTTCTCATCTTTGCAAGTATAATTTTCATCAAATACCAAAAGTTAATTGGTTTGACAGACAAAAAAGAAAACTTGAGAAGTGTAGGTGGCCTACTTTGTACATTCTTATAAAAGAGCACAATATGTGCACGGCTGCAGCTACTGAATCAGAGGCATGCCAATCTGCAGCAAGCCATTTTTTAATCTTTTGTGGTAATGTCTTCTATTTATGATTTTTAACATAATCTAAGGCAGTGGTGAAATTTGGAAGGAACTGATACAGTACTTAAGCTCCTTTGTCATAGTTAATACCCTAGCCATGCAACTCAGAACTCTTAAAGGTCTGACTGTTTAAACTTGTTAGCTTTCAGAATAATCAGATGTTGTAACAGATGGAGATTTCTAAAGGCACTTACACTTTAAACAGCTATGTGATTATTCATATCGTAACAAGAACCTATGCAGCATGAGTCAGCGTCACGCATACATAGTACATGAGCCCTCTTTAGCAGCTCATGCTTTATGGATTTTTTTTTGTTGTTGCAGTCTTGCAGTAGATGCAACACACTAAAGAGAAGCTAAAAGGCATTCATATTTTACCCTTAGAAATCTGTGATAAAACATGGAATAACTGCTTTAAGTCTGCCCATTCCTCGTTTGTTGTGTTTACTCCATTCAATCAGAGAAGCTTCCCACAGCTAGGGAACAGCAGGAGCATAACTCCAAATAATTCATTTTCTGTAGTATAAGGCTATTTATTTTCACATATTTTCTCATTACATTGAACAACTGTTCCAAATCCAGTCTTTTTAATTTACAGATATACTGTTATAATGTGATCCATCAATCCATTCACCCACCTACCTTTTTTTTGTACCTACTTGTCTATAATGGAACCTCCCAAACTAAATCTATCACATTACATCACATGCAACACCAGAACAAATACTGGAGGTGCCACAATTATGTTCACACCATCATCTTTATAGATTTAGCAGCCATTTTCAAGGTATACCATCTTTAGCCAGATAACCCTCAAATCATTTTCCTCTAATCTTCACAGTCATGAACATCTTTGCCATATCATCTAACACAACCTCCAACCACATCTCCTTGGGTCTCCCTCTTGGCCTCATCACCTCTACAGCACCTTGTCACCAAATCCTCCTATGATTTTCACTTTAAAATCCCAAACCACCATTCTCTGTTTCTCCCATTACCTCATACTAAGTCTCTCATAACTTGGTGTTTGCCTTCTTCTTACTCTGTGATACACCACATAAGTATGTGATCATTCTCATTTTAGTTCTTTCTATTTTTGCTTCATGTTCTGCATCCATCAGCCATATCTCACTCCCACAGAGTTTTACTCTTCAGAACTCAGATTGAAGGACATCTCCCAGTATTGCCTAAATGAGCCTCGCACCCTGGTTAACACCATTGCACTCAACATGTTACCTAAGTAACAAAAATTCCAACTTTTTCCAAAACAACCCAACAGCTGTTGTCTAAATACATAAGCATTTTGTACTCCTTTCACATACTGTGATTTCTACAAACAAACGTCTAACTCGATGCCTGCAAACTACCATTCACACCAATATGTCTTTTATTTAGTTTCTTCTGATTTATCTACTCACTTAGATTCCCGACAAACTTATCACGCACATTGCATGGCCATGAACCCAACTCTTCCACCTCTCCATTGTATTTTTGTTCTTAGTTCCTCCTATTTTGATTCCACTTTACTTTTTGCCATCATAAAACTCTCATTATACATACAGGAGTTCCCGTGGCAATCCTGCACTAAGATGTCTTGTCAGCATCTCCATTACTGTCACTAAAAACAATGGACTCAAAATGGACAAGAGTTTCTGTGCTTCCTCAATCCTTGACACTAACAATTTCTCAGTGTTTACCTAACCACCTCTCATGGAAACCTGTCAGCTTCTTCTCCAGGTCTACAACTACACAATGTAGCTTCTTTCCTTTTGTCAGATGCTTTTCCTGCATTTGCATGAAAACATCATTCACAGGCACAAAACCAAACTGCACTTCACTAACTTACACCTGATCCCTGAATCTGTCCTCTAGCACTCTCACAACAGCCTTCAATACCTACTCCAAACTCCTGAGTGCTTGATATGGTCCACATTCCAATAGATCACCCTTTTCTTTGTATACAGTATTTCCTTTGTGGAATGAGCATAATTCAATTTGTACACATCATTATGTTGCACAAGTCTATCAACCAGTCAACCTCAGATTCAACCACGGCCTTCAATATTTCCAACACCACTCCAGTTGGTCCCATTATCTTAAATATCTTTATCTTTTTCTTTGCTATTGTGACCTCCTTTTTTAAAAACGTAGACCTTGTTCCTTCTGTTTTCTCACTATGAAAATCCTTATCAGATTTGTACTCCTCATTCAACACTCCTCCATGTACGGTTCTTCTTCCAGGTATCCTTAATACCATTACCATCAATCAACAATGTGCCCTTTTGAATTTCTCAAACAAATTAATTCCTGCTATGTTCTGTCTTTCTGTTGTCACCTGCTTATATAACTCTAAACAGATTTTTCCTTCTTTTAAAGTTCACTTGTAAACTTCTGTCTTTTAACTTCTCGCATTCTCCCAACTGCTTTTCTGGCATTTCACTGTGCTTATTAATAGATCACCCTTTAGTTGTTTGCCTTTTTTTGACACTCTTCTTTTACTCAATTTTCATGTCTAACTTAACCTTTCTGTTCTTGTATCTTGGCAGTCTCTTTCCCTAAACTCAGACTTCATCTGTTTTCAGCCATACATTCTTCACTTCCCACTTGCCTTTTACACATGATGATCCTGAAACATCTCCCATTCTTCCTACTAATGTCTTCAGTTAATGTATTTCTCCTTCAACTTCCACATCTTCAGCATTAGGACATAATTCATCTTACTTTTTTCATGCCTCTGACTAAACGGTATCTTTCAACCAGCAGATGTTATGATAAATAACCTTACTCAGGTATCATCTTCACATTTTTCACCATATCCCAATCATCTTTCTACATCAGCAAATAGCCCATTTGCAAAACCACCACTTTGTTCAGCTTTACCAGAGTCAAATGTCTCCAACCTGTTTTCCTCTTCTTAAGTACATTGTTGCACACAACATCTTCAACTGCATTGGTACCAAAGTTAAGCCCATCACAAACTCATTCATAGCCATCTGCCCTGTCCCCAGTCTGCTGAGACTGTATGCATCAGTCGTTGAAGAATAATCATCTTAACAACTATGGCACAATCACTCAACCTTTTCACCTCCACCATTTTGTCTGTCCAGTTTTCAGATGCAAATGCATTAACTCTAGCATTGCCATTATTTCTCACATGCAAGAGGAAAAACGTGGACCGTCCACCATTCCCAGTACCAATCACACAACTTTATTCTTTCTCATTGTCCCCAGTGTAAAACTATTATTCTCTATTCAGCACATCCACCATTTTTCCCATACTCTCAATATTTCATGTTTCAGTCCTTATACTCTCTTCTTTACACATCTTACTCACTATCTCTCCTTCATCTCCCAAGCCACCAAACTGTCCTCCCCAACAGGGCATCAGGTCCAGGCTCATCATATCTGTTGGCGAGTCAGGTGAAGGTGTCCGTAAGATACTTGTAATTCTAATCATTGTATCTCAGAATCAAGGGGGTATTGGAGCAAAATGTTTAAGGGCAGATGCCCATCCTGATGCCATCATCCTTTAGATGCCTATAAATGACACATAAGGGGGGTGGTAACCCCATGTTTCTGGGGTATATTGAGAAATTGCTTTGTGAAGGACTGGTGCTCAACCCAGGGCTAGGCCCTGCCTTGTGCTCCATATTCCTATGATCTTATAAATTAGAAAAAGAAGATGGAGATTAACAGTTCTAACTAGCTCTAAAAGTATAAGCTGGGTGCAAGCATAATCACTCTAAGTTTCGTTTTTTAACATAGTGTACCAGAGCATTTTAGCATTCAATTTGTTCATTCCATAAATTAGCATTATTAGTGCAGCAGGATACAGTTTCTACATTCAAATCCTGCTGTTTACTTCAGGTTTATCCAATATAAAAAGTAATGCACTCCAGTAGTATGCACATCAATAAGTAATTGAATCTGCTCTAAATATCACTTGCATTACCTGCCTGCTCACGCCCACCCACTGCAGCTGTTTAAGAGTGTAGGGAATGTGCAATCTAATATTTTTTTTCAGTCTGCTCCACTTACCTACCTAAAGCTAGAAGAAAAATCCCAATATTACCAACGAAAAGCAGTGTGTGGCACGACATGACTTGATCACTGCTGCTCAATACTAAATCATGTTCACTGCTATTAAATCTAGGAACTAAATGCATGAAATAAAAGGGAAGGACAGAAATCCATTTATATTTTCTGCACTTGTTTTATATAGTACAACATCATTAGGAGTCAAAGTTGGCACTATCTTCAAGACAGGAAACAACTCATCAGGGGACATTATGTCATAAGAAGAGAAATCAGTCATTTTATCACCAAAAGTCACTGCATTATATTGAGGAAAATAGACTTGGGCACACCGGAAGGATTAATGACTACTTCTAGCACATTTGCCCAGTATATTCACCAGCTGTGAATGCTGTCCAGCTTCCTGGACTGGGTTTTGGGATAATCTACTTCTTCACAACCACTCTAGAATTAGAAAACTGGACTCAAGTCTAAAGAAAGAAAGAAAGAAAGAAAGAAAGAAAGAAAGAAAGAAAGAAAGAAAGAAAGAAAGAAAGAAAGAAAGAAAGAAAAAGAAACTTCTTCACAACCACACTAGAATTAGAAAACTGGTCACAAGTCTAAAGAAAGAAAGAAAGAAAGAAAAACTTCTTCACAACCACACTAGAATTAGAAAACTGGTCACAAGTCTAAAGAAAGAAAGAAAGAAAGAAAGAAAGAAAGAAAGAAAGAAAGAAAGAAAGAAAAAGAAACTTCTTCACAACCACACTAGAATTAGAAAACTGGTCACAAGTCTAAAGAAAGAAAGAAAGAAAGAAAGAAAGAAAGAAAGAAAGAAAGAAAGAAAGAAAAACTTCTTCACAACCACACTAGAATTAGAAAACTGGTCACAAGTCTAAAGAAAGAAAGAAAGAAAGAAAGAAAGAAAGAAAGAAAGAAAGAAAGAAAGAAAGAAAGAAAGAAAAAGAAACTTCTTCACAACCACACTAGAATTAGAAAACTGGTCACAAGTCTAAAGAAAGAAAGAAAGAAAGAAAGAAAGAAAGAAAGAAAGAAAGAAAGAAAGAAAGAAAGAAAGAAAGCAGAGGCTAATCTGAAACATCTTAATCAAACAAGCATGGGCCCACTGCACTGTTTAGTGGAAGTGGTCCAAACAAGTTCCAATCCATGCATCCTCTTTAATCTGTCCATAGTGCTCTTGTTTCTTACAACCTGTAACACTAATTAGCACTAATGACCATATAGCTAAGATATACAGTAACAATATATACTGGAGAAATATTAAGCAGAGCTGTTTGACTTTATTAAATATTCATGTTTCCATCTCAGAACTTATTCCATTCTGTAAAGAGTCACAGCAGTAAAAGCCTAATAGAAAACAGACAGCATGAAATGTTAAAAATGTATAAATTGGTTTTAATCAGCCTACTGCATCTTTAACCATAATAAATAAGAATAGGTCACATATTGTCATACCTCAAGCACATGTTTGATGAAAGGCCCTTGGTTGCCTGTATCAAGGATCATCATTCTAGAATGTCAAACATTTTGAAAATGGGATGGAGCCATCATGTAAAAGTACAAAAACTATGAAAGTACTGATTAATATTGGGGCACAATCCAAGAACACTCTATTAGAGTGGCCATTGGAGCTACCGTAACTTGAGCAAGAACCATGTAAAAACATAGGAGCAGTATACATAACACACATAGGGATCAAGACAGCATGCTTGGAGCTGAGACATTAATAAGTACATTATAAGCTCTTGTGAAAGACCCATTATACTTATAATTCTTCAAGCTAAATTTTTGTTTAAAAACAAACAACAACATTTTGTCTCAATTATGATGGACACTCATCTTTCACATTGAATAGCATTCTTGATAATGTAATGTGTCAGCCAGGGTGTGCTCCCTGGCTTATGTTTATTTGTAAGTATTATTTTTTTCCAATATTGTTTATGTTACCATTGTTTGTTACTATTATTCTATTTATTTACTGTCTTTGCATTATGTGTTATCCTTTTTTCTTTGTGTTTTGTGAGCAATGACCCCTAAGAGGTGGAGCCATTCTGACATCACAACTGAAGAAACACCCTAAGCCTATACACTGTGAGACTGAGGAGTCGCTCCTTCAGTGGTTCAATGACCAAGAAAGCCTTTTCTTTGTGACTGTTGTTTTTGGTTTCTGATTTCTGGATTGTGGACATGGACTTGTTTGTTGTGGATTTCCCTTTTAGGCATACCTTTTTGCCTTTTTTTGTCAATTTTGTTCTGCTTTGTGTTGTGTAAAATAGATTCTTCATGTATGAAGACTCTTTGTTGAATTTGTCTCTCTAGCGTTAGGTTTATGGGTTCCTTTCAATAACGAGGCATTTTTGGTGTATTTAAGAATATTTAAAGGATACTTTGAGCTCTTCCATTTTTTGGGTCTGTGGGCTGAAGCCTACCTGTGGAGTTTGGGGTCAGGTTGCCTGGGGTGATGCCTAGAGAAGATGCCAGCCTGCTGTATGGGTCTCTCAGAAGGCTCACTCCTTTAGTTTTGCAATTTTTGCGTATTTAGTCATGACAGTTATGTTATCTACAAATGGAAAACTAATCCAGAGAAACTACATGAAGGGAATTACCATACTTTGGAATATTAATCCCACTAAACAACCAAAAGGATGGAGACAACTACTTGTCTCAGTAACACAAGGAAAGCTGCATGCAACAGTATCCAAAACCGTCACTTTCAAACAATGCATAAAACATGATATGACCATGAAGGATAAACTCTTCAACTGTAAAGTCAGTGCATGCTCACCCAAGGGAACAGCTGTGACATGGGCTTATTTATCATATGCCCTAATAACTGGCAGGCGGAAACACTGCCACTGTGCCAAAGCAGGTCTGTCTGTGGTGGTCTTTCAGCCTGTGGGATGTATTTGTATACTATGCACGGTGCAATGTTGCAAGGTTCAACCCAAACTGATAAGAGATGCCACTTTAATGACCTGTGGAATAGCTGTTAACAGGCTTGTTCAACGGTTAATTTTTTTATGGTCTTTTATTTTTTTTCTTATTATATGGTGAAATACTATTTTGCATTAATATGTTTTTTTTATTTTTCCAGCCATGCATTCAGAGACAACTGAACATTTAGTGTGCACCTCCAGTCATGGCTTTAGGTCAAAAAGCCACACTAGGAGCACAAAGACTGTTGAGTTGGTCAGGTTATGTGTGATACACTACAACTACACATCAAGATGAGCCAACAAGATGAAAGGCATTATGAGAATGTAAAAAGGACAGTTTTATTTGAGTTCACAGCCCAAAGAGTATTAGTCTCAAAACCAAGCAGGTCAAAAGGTCCAAAGGCAAGCCAAGAATAAGCAGAAAAATTCATAAAGACAATAGCAGAATCCAAAAGCAGGCAAAAGGGCCAAAAGCACTAAATCATTAAACACTAGAGAGGTTCAGCTAAGGATATTTGCACGGGCACAAAGTATAATGCTATACCAAAGGCAGTAGCCGAGCTCCATGTTTTTATCTCTCTTAGTTCTCTTTTCATCTGGCTTTAGTGCAATTAACAATACAAATGCTGCATTCATATGCTATGAGACAGACAGAAAATACGGTCTTCACAGAGCTAATTTCAGTATGACAAATCAGAGAAAATGGCAACACTTTATTTTAAGTAATGGAAAAATGCATCTATTACTCATTTACTCTTATGTAACAAGACCTTAACAAAGTCCTCTTCTGGTGTTAGCAACACTTAAGAAAACAACAGTAAAGTGATTATTCATCACTGTGCAGTGTAACCTCTTAAGAGTCTAAGATATCCTGGTAAAAGCTGTTTTTGAAGTATTTCCAGGTCTAATACTGAAGTATGCAGCATCAAGAGATATACAGGATAAGCCACTTCTGACCATTCCAAAATTCAGGTTTATAAGTAGGCCACACTGCACAAATAAATAACCACTTTACTGATGTTTTGTAAGTGTTATAAACGCCCAAAGATGCCTTTGTTAAATAAGTAATAGATGCATTTCTTCAGTATGTAAAGTGCTACAGTGAAAACAACACTACCCAAATTAGATAAGTTGTGACCTAATATGAGTTTGTCACTTCATTCAATAATATTAAACAAAAAGTTGCAAACTGGACAGTTCAAGATGAAATTTCAATTATCAAATTGTATTTAGAATGATGTAATACATGCTTCACGTGCTTAATTTGCTTTTTAATTCACATAAAAAACAGAGCTAATATTTGATTGGTTTTTGTGCAGATCAAGTAGCAAATCAAGAATAACCTTGCATTTATATCAAAATCCTAACCAGAAACTCACTTGAATACAATAGATCAGGAAAGTGAGATGTCACCAGAGGTACCTCAGATAATTTCTATAGTGCATGAATGTAGCTAAAGTATTAGACATGAAAGAGCGGGGCCAGGAGTAAAACTCAAGTCCCTTCCTCACAGTTTTGATCTTTGAGTGTCATACTCAAAGCTGTGCAGAGGAGAGCAGCCAAGTGCAACCCAGAACTTAAGGTCATGCTATACTCTGACAGACTCAGAGAATTAAACTTGTCTAGTCTCAGACAGAGAAGACTGCATGGCGACCTAATCCAGGTCTTCAAAATCCTCAAAGGCAGTGATAAAGTAGATCTAGCAGAATCTTTCAGGTCAGCGATGACTCACATACTCGAGGACACCTTTGGAAATTAAGGGGAAGTGCACTTAGGACTGAACCCATGAAGCACTTCTTTACTTAAAATGTTGTGGAAATCTGGAACAAACAACTGAGACATGCAGTTGAAGCAGAAACCTTGACATCCTTTAATAAATATCTGAGGTACTAGAACAGCTAAATAAACAAGCCTGATGGACTGAATGGTCTCCTCACATTTGTTGAATTTGTTATGTCCTTATGTACATCAATGACGTCACTGGCTTCTATGTCTATGTTGTGGGAAATTCTTTTACAACTACTAGGTGAATTTATGCAGGTCATGGCAGCCATTTAATTAATGGTTGAGAACCACATTAGGAATTTGTTCAAAGTGAAGGCTGAAATTTAGAAAGAAAAATCACCAGTGGTCAAACAAAGCAGAAGAACTTAAGGAAGTCAACCATGGATGATCCAATGAGTTTAGATTTTTATTTTTCTCTTCAAATAAACTGTTTGGTTTACTGAAACGTGCTGATATTTGACTTTGCCATTGATCTTTGTCACTCACAAATTATATTACTGCGTTCGTTCAAGCTCTTTTAGTGGCAGATCTTTGGCATTATGACAGATGAACTTTACACCACCACCCACCACTCAACCCCCCCAACTTAGGCCACTTCAGTCCAATTGTTCCAGGACAGGCAATTTAAGAATAAGGAATGCACAAACATTATAAAGGGGAACTAAACTGTGGAAGGAGGAAGGAGAACTATCTCAAACAAGCAAAGTCTACAGACAAATTCTGATATTTCCTGCGTCAAATATTCAGGCAAAAATTATTTCTAAAATTGAAATGTAGGATCACCTAGGCATAAAGACAAAATTTAAGTGGCAAAAACCCCATATCTTACGATTTTGATGAAATTGTGCCATTCTGGCATTAGTAGTTGCCCTTGTTTTCAGATATAAAATTAATCTGCATAGACCCACACTCTTAACTTTTCCAAAATTGGAGGAGAAATACTGCCTAACAAAATTGCCATTTCATTTTGAAAAGCAATTCGAGTGACATGCAAAACAGCACCTTGTTAAAAGTAATTTAACTCCAAGGCAGTTTAATCCACACATCGAGTTTCCACTGGATCAAAATCTTTCAAAAAACACATTTGGACAGGCCTTGGTGAGACTGAATAGAGATCTAAAAATTCTAAAAATCTAAAGGTGTCTTTGTAGATCCAACGTTTTCCTACAAAGGCAATGTACTTGCAAGACAGGACTAACTGTGCTGGATTCCAGCAAGGACAGCTAGAACTGCTCGATCACTTCCAAGAATTCCAGGTATCTGATGAATGCACAGTCCAAACTCATAACCATCTAGCATCAGTGGTTGCCATGACAACAAACTCGTTCAGCTTGACCTCCCGAATTCTCAGCCCTGCTAGAGTAGGCGATTTTCTCAATGGAAGCCTCCTGACGGTGAAAAGGATTCTTCAGAATTTGTTTCATATTCAGAGGAAGTGCTGTACACGGTCATTTTTTTGGCTATTTGCATTGATATGACTCATTTATAATTAATGATATTTCTCATAACATGACTTTGGGCCGCTTTGCATGCGTGCTTTAATTTAGTTGAATAAATTTTGTTTTGCTATGTCGACACAAACCAGAAACATCTTGCTGGAGTAAAGATTGTTGAATGTGTGGAGGTTAAATACAAATGAATTGAAATTTAACATCCTCCTTTATACATTTCTCCTGTAAATTCAGCACATTTGCTTAACTTATCCTTTGCAGTACATGTGACAGTAATGACAGTATAATCCTATAAGATTTTTGGTAGGTATTTTGAAATACCAAAACAGTTAAGAGCTAACACAAAGACAGCTAAAGCATTTAATATTCAGACAATAAAGACAAAAAAAATAAAAATCTTAGAAAATGAGTTAGTGTCAGAAAATGAGGCTAAAATGTTGACCATGTTTACAGACAGTGAAGGTTTAATGAGCAAAATCAGAATTAAGTAGGTCGAATAAGCATGTCTTACTACATTACAAAACAGAAGGACAGCCTCAGGCTACATCTGCACTTTCTCAAAAATGTAAAAGCACATTCAGTGCTACACTTCCATCCTTTAAGCTCCTTTTTATCTGCGCTGGCTATGTTTTTCAAATTGTACAGATTGATTTACACTGTAAATAAGTTGACACCATTTTTAATCTGTACTTAATTCAGTACACAGTAGTGTTCAGGCACTTTTTTTTTGTCCCTAAATGCATATCAAAAAATTATACACCTGTGTCAAAATGAAATCTTATGAGCCTGCATTTCTCATTTTAGCTACTGTTTCCTCAGATATTGAAAAATTAAAAACATCCACTGAATACTAATCAATGTCTTCAAATGCCTCCCTGTTCTTTGATGGTAGCCTTTGAGCTGGCCTGCTGACTGCATTGTGGACACTTTCATTTACAGCATGTTTCTTTATTCTCAACTGGAACTTTCTGTTTTAATTTTTTTCATTGTCATGGAATATAAGTGTCCCATAAGAGGAAGCACAAGAACTTTAAACAGTCAAGGCAGGAGAGTTGTACCTCTTCAATATGGGGTAAGGAATTTGAAATGGCAGATGGGATCCCACCTTGCCTTGATTGCTGCAGGGATGGGCTCTGCCCTCCTATAAACCAGAATTAAATTAAAAAGGTTTCATAATGGAGAATTAATGCACCTCAGTGTTCTGCTGGCTAGACTGAAAGTCATGGTCTCATGGCTTTTCTCCTTTTTTGAGTAACATACACAGTTATCTAGAAATATTATTCTGACAAAAGCTGAACCCTTATTGTAGGGAAGGCAAAGAGGCTTCATAAATAAAACAGACTTTAATGGGCTATAAGGGATTATATTATACCAATAAAGTGACTGATAGATACACTATAGATAGCACCAGTCCTAAAGTGTCATTGACACCTTTAAAGAGCAAAGAAATCGTTTGTTAAGGTCTTACTACACAGTAGGAACTGATTAATAGGTGCATCTAAATAACCCATATTCCAAAGTGTTACCAAAACATTATTATTATTTTTATTATTATTATTACTGTTGTTGTTGTTGTTATGTTTCCCAGTTACATTACAGTGGACGCTCAGACACAAATCTATTTTACGGCTGTGGGAGGAAAGCTAGCGTATCTTGGGAACAATCCACAGAGTCACCAGAAATCATGCAAACTCTACACAGGCAGTGATCAGGCTGAGGATATAACACTAAACATCGTACCAACATGCTGCCCAGAGAGAGAGAGAGAGAGAGAGAGAGAGAGAGAGAGAGAGAGAGAGAGAGAGAGAGAGAGAGAGAGAGAGAGAGAGAGAGAGACAGACAGACAGACAGACAGACAGACAGACAGACAGACAGACAGACAGACAGACAGACAGACAGATAGATAGATAGATAGATAGATAGATAGATAGATAGATAGATAGATAGATAGATAGATAGATAGATAGATAGATAGATAGATAGACTAGTGCTGCTCTCCCACAGCTCAAGAACACTGGGTAAGATCCCATCATGGATTCTGAGCAATGCACACAATCTTCCTTCCCCCATGTGGGGTTTTCTTCAGCTACAGTATTCCAGTTTTCCTCACATATCTCAAAGATGTGCAACTGTGCATTGAGTGAGCATGGATGTTCATGATGGTGTTTTGCTTTGGACTGGTGCCTTGCCTGGGGTTGGCTCCTGTCAGGAATCCATTGCTTCTGGATTAGTCTCCTTAACCTTTGTTAATCCTGAACTTGATTAATCAGTTAAAGATATAAAAGAGGACCCGACCTTCTACTGTGCAAATCTGAACCTCAGCCCACCTTAAGAAAAGAGTGAGTTTGACACCTCTGGCTGAATCCTTTCAGACTTTTACGTCTTTATTTGCTCTTGTGACAAATTGCTTATCATATGTACGGTGGAAACTAATGACACATAATAGGGTTTGTTACCATGAATACCCTTATTAAGTTATTTTAGACTTCTCTGTAAGAATATCTTTAGAATTAAGGAAGCAGAGGAGAGCGAGCAAAGTCAAAGTCATATAATAAGTTGGTTAACAACTTAGCATTAGGCCCAGGCCTTTGAGACCACTCCAGTGTTGTCCTTCTTACACAGTCTTGTTCCTGAACCTGCACCCTACTACACTGTGGACAGATGGCCCTCTTCATCCCCTACGGGCTGGTGTTCTCTTGTGTTTTCTCACAGCAATTACTTCTTCAGTCCTTCTTCCCGGAGAAAGCTTTATTGTATTTGCCCATTAATAAATAATTAAACAGTGTTACATATCAATAAACAATAAACATACACAAAACCTCAGTGCTTGATGAATAAATGCTACCTCAGGCGTGTGCGGTTTGAAGGTGCACAGAGCTCTTATAAAGAATGAAAATCCCACTAATGTACCATTCACAGGAGGAACAGACCTCTTTACTGCACATACTCATGCCTGACTGGATGATCATCTGAAGTCTAATGTACCATTACATCAGCAGCATGAATAGAACCTCATTTTGAATATCAAGCATTTCGCTCTAACAATGCCATGTAGGACAAGTGCAGCAACAGCCCTCCTAGTGAGTAAAATGCTGGGTAAAATGAAATTTTACATTTTTATCTATTCCCTTATCTTGTCCACCTCAGTAGCACATAAGGCAAAAGTTGGGGAGCAGCTCTTCAAGAAGTTGCCAGCCCATCCCAGGGCCCACTTACATAGGCACCCACACACACTCATATGGTTTATATATGCACATTCAACTAATTGGCATGTGTGTGGAACCTGGAGAAAGCCCATGTAGACACAAGGAGCACATGCAAACTCCACATAGGCAGTGCTCAGGCGAGGATCTGATCCAAGAACTCTGTGTGCAGTGCTAAACACTGTCTCACCGTGCCAACCTAAAGTTGTATTATCATAAAACCTTTTGAATTGGATATACTAGGTCTGAAAATGGATAGATGGACAGCAACGGCAGAGCAGGGCTTTTGAACTGAGTGGGCCAACTCATTAGTGGGGCCCACTCAAACATGCCCCTTCCCCCAGCACCTAATCTCTGGAAATTCCAAGGATTCAGCATACCTGATATGAGCCGCTATGACATCAGGGGTAGGAATCTGCTTTTAGAACCTGTGTACATCGGAGGAATTGCTTTCTTGAGTGTTAAGCCTGAACGAGATTACTACGTTAACATTGTCAGGACTGGTAAATTGAGATGGACCTATGCCATTTGGTACACAATCATCTGTCTCTTGATATTGTGCTTTTCATCTGCATCTGTCATACAGTTTTTTGTGCTATTTCTGAGGTCACTTTCTTCATAATATAATCCATCTCTTTCTCTCTGCCAAGTCAATTTTGCTCTACTTTATGCACTTTGTTATGGCAGGTCTGACCAGGTGTAGTTGGCTTGAATAAGTGAATAAGTGTGTGTGAGTGGAATCAAAATTGAAGTAAAAAGAACTCTTTCTGTTTTTAGCGCTCCAACATGCCTGATGGTTGCCTACCCATTTTCTAGCAGAAGAGCGTTTGTGCAAATAGTGTTGACGTGATGTTTTTACGCAATGAACACATGCAATTTTTAAACTTTCAAACTGCTTTGTGTGATATATATATATATATATATATATATATATATATATATATATATATATATATATATATATATATATATATATACACTACAGGGCTTTGCCCCCTGCTCGCTTTGCTCACCAAGAGATATATAATTTATATGGATGTTCATATGAGGATGTACCAGATTGTTGTTAAATAGACATTTTATGCCATATTGGTGAGCCGCCCATTAGGGTTGGGGCCAAACTCTCCCCCCATCACCTGTTGATTTCAGCACTGATGGATGGCTACAGTATTGTACTTGTATACACATCCTACACTCTACTTATGGTTCCTCACTTTGTGAAAGCAAGTAAATAATTTATGTACCTTTCAAAGTGCAGTAATTCCACATGCAGTACTGAAGGCCTTTCTCTAAACTGCTGTACTTGGTTCCAAGTGCTGCCCACCGAAGGCACCAGCAGAGATCACAAACTTTAATAATAAATTAGCAGTGATACTGCTGTGGCGGTAACAGCACATGTAATTGCCTTAACAATAAAATACTAAAATTATTTATAACATTGATAAGTTGGATGTAATATGGCTGGCTAGTTTATGTTCTACTGATTCTTAAAATAATGAGCAGGGCTGTAAAAAAAAAAGTAAAATGAAAAGTGCTATGCTTTTATCATTTTCCTAGTTTTTAAAAGCCTCTGTATTTCCATATTCTCGGTCTTGACAGCCTTACAGCTGACAGACAGAATCAGCATGTCAAATTCCCAACTGATGTGTGTCGCAGCTCATTCCCTATTGTATTAGCATTCAATTTCAACTCAAGGATTTACTTTTTTGTTCACTTTTTTATAATGCTATTGCTTTCCAGTGTCTGCCAGCTTTGCAGTTCTGTTTATTTTCTATACAAGAAGAAAGCAAGAGTCACCTCTCAGCTACATTTTTCTTCCATATGTGACACAAATAAATAAAAACACAAAGTAGGAGATGCAGCTGCCACTAAAGTTGTAAAATAACCAGGCAAAAACAGCCAAAAAGAGGAACAGGCCTTTTTTGCGAACACCAAGGTGAAACAGGCCCCACAGGACAGGACTCTTATCTCTCCAGCTACAGCTGCCAACCTTAACAAAAGGGCTTTCCACATGACTGCATGCCGCTTACAAATACTACATAGCAAGCACCGGGGGCTCCTGGATCAGTAAGCCTGCGTGATAAGATAGCAGGAGGCATCTGCTCTTCCACCTTTGGTGGTCCAGTTTAGTAAACAGGAAAAAAATGTTTATGATACCCTTCTCATGAACAATCTTTATTTTTTTTAAACACATACTGTAGCTACAGCACTCTGAATTGAATTCACTTTGTTTGCATAGCACTCGTCAATGAGTGCAGGCTCAGAGTGCTGTAACTTTCAAATGCTTTTTATCAAGATGAGAACTTTATTACTGCATCTGTTGTTTCTTTTATTATAATTCCTAATGTTTACATTATGGCTTTAAACATTAAATAATCATAAAAGACAGAAGGTTAAATGCTGTAAATATGAATAAATAATAAATGCATAAATAAATATTATGTTATCCCGGTAACTTGGGGTTAGAAATAAGATCACATTCTTCTTGCGCATCATAAAAGGCAACTAAAGGAGGTTGCCATCAGGCCTTCCCCACCTGCCTACATCAAATAGATGGAGGAAATCCAATTTATGATGGTCCTAGACATGGTGCACTGTGGGGATGCTGGTTTGGTGACAAAGGAGATGAAGGAGAGGCAGTGGGTGAGTGGTATTAAGGGGAGAGTATAAGGACTGCAACTTGGAATATTGGGAGTACGATGAGAAAACTGGGACATGTGGTGGAACACAAGGAGCGTAGATGTGTGCTGTGTGCAGAAGACAAGGTAGAAAGGTAAAAGGGCAAGAACAATTAGAGGGAGGTACACGTTTTCTCTGCTGGCACTTTACTTGTGTCTGAAAAGACGGCAGACAAAGTGGTGGCATTGAAAAGGGTTAGTGAGCGTGCTGTAGTTGTTGAGCTGATTATTGATAAGTGACACATGAATAAAGTCGGCATATGCCCTACTGGTTGGCAGATACGATGAAGGGAAAGTTGAGTTTGGAGCAAGCAGATGGAGGTGGGGTTCATCAGAAGAAAGTGATTATAATAGATGGTGACCTGAATAGACATATTGGATTGACAGTTGATGATTATGAAGTAGGCCACCATGGCTTTAGGTTTCTGTACCAGGAATGTTGATGGTGAGAGGATTCTGGAGTTTAATGTTTCAATAGAAATGGTTGCGGACAACGCCCTGATTAAGAATTAGGAAAACAAAGTGATGATATATGAATCTGGTGATGCAAGGAGCATGATAGGCTACACAATGGCGAGGAAAGTTGGTCAGAGCATGATGAATATGTGAAGGCTAACACTCAAGAATGCTTGTATCTGTCATGTTTCAGCCAAGGTTTCTACCCTGGCTGGGGTTCAAAGTCATGTTTTGTGTCCATTTTTGTGCCATTAATCTATGTTAATGTTACTTTTGTTTATTATCTGCTTTGTTGCTAATGCCTATGTCATGTTCCTTGTGTTTTGTGGCTGGGTTCCTAAGAGGTCCACCTGACAGCCACTGTCAGAAACTGCCTTGTGCCCTATAAATATTGTAGGTCTCCCATAGTTCCTGGCAGTTAATTTCAAATCTGCTAGAGAGTGGAGTGTTTACCTGTTTTTTTGTGGTGTTTGTACCTTTTGTGACTGCTGGATTTTTGAACCTGTGTTCTGATGTTGACTTTGTTTTTGAATTCTGTATTGGGACTGTGTTAGCCTTGGATTCCTTTCTGTACTCCTCATAGCTTCTTGTGCTAAAGGGTATTTTTTTTAAAAATAAATCTTTTATTTTATAAAGTTTCTTTGAGGCCTTTTTTGGGTCTAAAGTTTATGAAAGTAGTATGCTGTATGGGAGTAAGATATGGTCAATCAAAGTAAAACCTGAAGAAAAGGTAAGAAGAAGAGAGATAAGGATCAGATGGATACAAGGCTGGATTTAGACCCCCACTGGCCCCTGGGTAATTTAATGAATAGACTTCCCTAGCAGAGATGTCACTTTTAACAGTTCATTACCACGCACTGACACCTGATTTTTTTATGCAACGTGGTTGTTCTCACTCTTGATTTTGTCTTGTGTATACCTGATCATTTCATTGAGCTGAAGATGGGTTTTGATGTCATGTTCCCCTTGGTTATTTTGGCGTGCAAATAGTTAATATTTTCATCAAGTTGGAGGGAGGGCAGTCCCCATTTGCAATTTCACCATGCAAACTCTTGATCATTTTATCAAAGGGAGCCCCTTGCCATCAAGGGTCCCTAGGCATGCACGCGAACACCCTGATGGAAGAGTTGCCCATTGATGGATATGTACACTGTTACAGTGTGAAAGGAAGATGAATGCTGAGTTAAGAATGAGTTGTGCAGAGGAGAAACAAATTAAGGTGGTTTGAAACAAAAAATGGAGGATAATGACAAAAAAGGTACAACAAGATGGAAGTTGAGAGGATGTGTAAAAGAAGGAAGCCAAGGAAGATGTGGTTGGATGTGCTATCACATGATATGAGAAGAATATATCTCTCTCCAAAGAAAGCAAAGGCCCATGGGGGGCTGAGGAAATGATTTGTGGGACAAACAGCTAACTCCTTTTTCATATCTTTTCATATTACTTGACAAAGATATATATGGCATATATTTTATTTGAAAAAAGACACCAACAGCCACTCAAGTTCAACATTAATCAACTTATCCCTATGATTTCCAGCAAAACCCTCACTTAAACCGTCCAACTGTGAATTCACAAATGCAGATCTAATACCACAAGACTGCATAGTCAAACCCTCTTATTCAGTCACACTTAACACTCCTAAGAATATTAATCTAGGGATCGATATTTGATCACCCACCCTGGCTTTTGTATTTTTAGTTTACCTTTGTGCTGTTAACATTCTGCACTATTCCTGGGGTCTGCTTATGCTTAGACTTGCTTTCTAAGGTCATTTCTTCCTCACTCTTTAATTCTATTGTTGTTTCTTATTCTGGTTTTGACTCCTAATCATTTGTGCTCCTTGTGTTTTATTGAACCACATCTCAACCACCTGTCATGCATTCGGAGTTTTGATAAACAGTCATATAGATGATCTTTAATTTTTCTTATTGTCTAGCTGTAGCACTTGGTGGCCAGGAGCAGACCTAAAGATGAAATGCAAGTTTTAAAGGTAAGGGCAACAATAAGTGGCATCAGACTTAGTATGACTAGATACTCAGTGTACAATTTTAAAGGAATAGAAAACTCCACAGAAGAAGCTGAAACCTGCCTTTTGTAGTACATTGCAAAAATGGTTGCCTCTATTATGTAAAATTAAAAAGGTACCACTCAGACATTTAGTATATGACAGATCTGTATGGCTAAGGCCCCAAATCATTGACCGTCCATAATTGCTGCAAGCCCTTAGGTTATATTTTTTTATCTTTTTATTAAATATGTATTGTAGCTGGGGGAGATAGACAGAACTCTTAAAGGCCCTTAAATTAAAGAAGAATTGCACTGGAAAGGGTGGAATAAGTCACCATGCTCATGTAGGTGGATAGATATCGCTAAAGGGTACAAGAGTTTATCCTGTTTGTGTTGCAGGGTCACAGTTATTGAAGGGAAAGAAGTGTGACACACAATGGAAAACAACCATGTTCCCCAAAGTGCCATAGGGCAGACAACGAAGCACTTGCCAGGGTTCTTTGACCCTTTGCCAAAAGGATGTCAGACCTGGAAGAAAGCATTGTCAGCTACACCTAAGTAATGCGTGATAAAGCTGTGATCACATTCATTAATGTATTGTTGTAGGTTTGCTTAAGTTATTTCATTTCAGGCCTTCATGCTTTGTATTTTTTATTATAGTGTACATTTCATCTGTCGCCCGTAAAATGCAAAGAGTTTAAGCTGATGTCTATGTCATATCAATCTGTTGTTGTCTGAATCATAATAAATGGCATAAATGTTAGCATTCAGCATTAGCAAATGATTCATACAGTCATGCATCCAAAACCCACAGTAATTAATAAAGTGCTGGAGTAGAATCAGCTTTGTATTTGCTTGCTGACTGTCTTCTTTTTTCCTTTAATGAGTGTGCCACTCTTTCACCAGCAAGACCAAAAGCTAACTGCGTGGATTTATGTGTCTGTTTGCCAAACTGAAATGAGACTTCACTTTTAACTGCTGCCTTTCAGTCACCAGTGTTGAGATGAACAAATCCTTCTCTAATGTTCATATTTCAGGATTACAGTTACCAAAATAAATAGTTTAAAGGTCCCTGAGGAGTGAAATGGTGGTTTTATTCAATATTAATATACAGTGCTGGAAGATGTTTTTGCCATGCCTTCTAATAAATCTGTTACAATAAAGCCTGGACAGTCTTCTCTAGGCAGATTTTCAGCTGTGGCAAACTTTTCCCATTCTTAATGCCTGAAGTAGGTGGCTACCAGGGGATATTCAGTGACTTGGATATTTTCTTGTATCCATCTCCTGACTTGTGCTTTTCAATAACCTTTTCACTGACTTGCCTGAAGTGTTTTTTTTTTTCATTTATTGTGCCAGTCAAACCATCATACTGACTCACCACAGGTTGGATGTTCCAGATAAGAAGAACTTATATGACAATCAACTGAAACTCCAGATAAGGAATTTCCATTGAACCAATTCTGTGACTTCTAAAACCAACTGGCTAAACTAGTGATGATTTAGGTGGTTCATACTAAAGGGAGTCAATATGTATTATATCAATTATTTTGTGTTTTGTATCTGTAATTACTTTAGACCACTTAACAGAAATCTGTTTTCACTTTGACTTTAAAAGGTTTTTCTGTTGACTGATTTCAAAAAAGCAAATTAAATCCACTGAGATTCAATATTGTATAACAATAAAATTTGAAAACTTCCAAGGGTTGAATACTTTTTATTACATGTAATACATTAAGTGTATTACATTGCATATATAAAACTATAAGGTGCCTTAATATGCCTGAAAGAATCCACTTCATGGACAGCCTGACCACCTAGATCCTTAAGTAAGGTCCTACATTCCTTGTTAAGCTTTCACTTCCCATTCAACTAGTTAAAAAAATTCTAGCTGTAAAGATGTGGAACCCGTATTAGTAATTATGAACTATCAAATACAGGAAGCATCTAGAAAGACTCATGTGAACATAGAATCATTGTCTTCCATCTTCCAACTGTAGATTCACTTTTCCATATTGAAAGCTTAAATCATCAAGCTCTTATGACCACTAATAGGCACTCCAGAGTCCTGAACACCAGACACAACTCACCTGAACACAATATCTGGTTCAAATAAATGATATTTATTAAACAACAATACCTTGACAAGCTTACTTTAGTTCAGCACAATATAATTAATCCAATTAGAATTCTCTATCTTCTTCCACTCGTCCTTTGTGGGCATTGTCCACTGCCTCCTGACTTTAACTTTCCTTTGAGGCAAAATGCCCCCCTTTTATGGTGGCCACACGATTACTTGGATGACAAAAGCCCTTCTGGATCAAATGGAAACTCACCAAAATTAAGGAGATCCATTCTTTACAGCACCCCCCGCGGTATCCAGGGACCTCGACAGGGTCACCCTTCTGCTCTACAAGTCCCAGGCAACCACGTGGCTGTCCAAACTGGGACACAGTCAAATGAGAAGTGTCTCCTCTTGTGTTGAGGAGTGAACTTTTCATAATATCCAGCCATCCCCTGTCCATCCATTATTAGTTCATCCCAGCAGGGATTGAAACTGAAGATCATTCCAGGCAGGTTGCACCTCAATTCCTGTAATCTGTCCATTATGGCCTCCCGGCTGGGTAGAGCTTGTTCTCTATCCTATCCGGCACTTACAATCTTTATCTGACCCCACTACACTCTGCCCAACCTTTGCTCCCTTACATTCTGTTTGGTAAACAGCTTAGGTGAAACAAGAACAAGCTTTGCTAAAAATCCTGAACCACAAGGTTTAAAGTGCATAAACATAACATCTAAATCTTAGGATCTGCTTAACATCTAAATGTGTGTGTTTTTTAAGTAGATTGTTGGGCTATTGAGGAATAATGATTCCTGTTGTGTTTTATTTATAAGAGTTTCACCAAGACTTCAATATGGTAAATCACAAAGCAAAGAAAATATAAGGGAAAGTTATGTGTTCATTTTTGCAAAACATATGGCTTTGAAATTAGTTATTATTTTCCATGCAAGCTGCAATTTAATGTTTTGACTTCTATTCTCTCTTTCAATGTAGTAGGGAGCATGTACAATTTATATACATTCTTTGCAGTTCTATAATGACTTTATATATTTTTCTAAAATAATATAAACATATTTTACTTGCATCACAATATGGAGGTGACAGAAACAAATGCAGTAACTGACACTCAGGCACTGCACAGAAAACTGTCATTTGAGTTTTATAAGCCCAGAAGGAGTGGAAGTGGCATAGTGGTGCATTTCTCCTGCGTCTTTGACACGGATTTGTTGCTGACTGCAATGTGACCAATCCTAGACCTATCACAGATTTAGCCACCACTCACCTTACTCTTGCTGCAGCCCTCAGCAGAAAACCCAAGAAAAAGTGCAATAGGCTGTGACAACATGGACCAGGTCTGGCTAGAAACCGGCATTTGTATTCCCATGAAGCATCAATCAAGGCAAGTATTTTTATCATTCAGAGGTAAGTATTAAGTAGAAAATATGTCTGAAAAGGTGACAGACCATTTCAGATGGTGCTGAAAAATCCTGAAACACCCTTTACATTATATATATTTATGCTCTGAAGCCAAAAATATAGCTTCCAGGTAATTTAAGCTCTCTTACCAAATACCAATCACATTTCTGTAAATGTAAACATTTTGCCTCAGTGTTTTTACCAAAGACATTTGGTTTGAATTGCAGAGTATCAGCAAAGAGCCAGCATTCTCTGTTTTGGCACAAAGCTAGTCTGTCATTAGTACAACTGCAATGAACAAAGGATCCTCTCTATTTCAGAGATTTGTACACAAAAAAAAAACATTTCCAATTTTTCTACATAACATAGGTTGTTCACAATGTTTGGTGTATGATTAAAAACTTCCATCTCTAAAATAGATTCCCGGGCCCTTTATGAACTTGGGCTGACTGGCATACTTCCCATGATGGAATCCTCCCACTCACATTCTCGGTATTACTGGGTAAGTTGGAGGCGAGAAGGCTGTGTGGCCACTCAGAGCTACACTTTTACTATATTTTTATTTTTTTTTGCCGTTCACCTATTGTTTAGAAAGATAAGAGGAGTGCACCTTGGGAACTTAATTTATAAACAATAATTAGTCACTTCAGAAAAGGTCTTCGAGGTGGATTAATCTGAAAACCTGCAATTTTCCACTCTACAGAGTAATCAAGGTGACACACTCATCAAGTACCGAAGTAAGAGACTAGAAAAGAGAAACTCACTTTGACTTTTGTAATGATCAAAATCAAGTTACTCTCTGCATTTCTTTTACATTTCAGTTAGCAATTCAATAGGTAAAGCTGGACATCCTGTCAAAAAACAAGAAGGGGACACACACTTGGCAAAAGAAAGTTTACAAAATGGGTAAGGCATTGTCACAGATAATATATGTATAGTTTAACTTTCTCCAAAGAAATGCTCCCACACTCAAGCTCAAATAAGAAAACCAGATCCACATCCATCCATCCATCCATTTTCCAACCCGCTGAATCCGAACACAGGGTCACGGGGGTCTGCTGGAGCCAATCCCAGCCAACACAGGGCACAAGGCAGGAAACAATCCTGGGCAGGGTGCCAACCCACCGCAGGACACACACAAACACACCCACACACCAAGCACACACTAGGGCCAATTTAGAATCGCCAATCCACCTAACCTGCATGTCTTTGGACTGTGGGAGGAAACCGGAGCGCCCGGAGGAAACCCACGCAGACACGGGGAGAACATGCAAACTCCACGCAGGGAGGACCCGGGAATCGAACCCAGGTCCCCAGATCTCCCAACTGCGAGGCAGCAGCGCTACCCACTGCGCCACCGTGCCGCCCCCAGATCCACATCCTAAGCTGAAATACCAAATCATTTGTGCTGGTCAACAAAGTAAAATGGTGTGATCCATTGCACAACATATGAAAGGTGGATGGTTGAAGGGATACAGGTCAGGTCAGGTCAGGTCAGATTGGGGAGCATGCACTGGTACAGTGTGTTGCCGCACCCACCACACAACCAAACAGCTCAGGATCCTGGTTGGCAAACCCCCAGGCAGACACACGGTCCAGTCCCACCCTCCGGAAATGACCTTCTATCTGCCGCAGCCAGGTGTTATGTGGGTGACCCCTTGGCCTGGTCCAGCCACTTGGGTCCTCAACAATGAGGATCCTGTGAGCTGGATCACCCTCAGGGAATCAGGCCACACGGCTGTAGTGCTGTAACTGACACTCCCGCACAATGCAGTTAATGAGCCTTATTCAGCACTCTGTGAGAAACTGCTTATCGTCACAAAGTCAAAGGATTTGCCAAAGAAACACTGTACCAAAGAAGTCCAGTCTTCATCTCAGGTCACTGGATAGCATCCATGTCTCGCAACCATATAGCAAGACAGGAGGCACCAGACCTCTTGCATAACATGAGGTCTCATGCATAACACCGTGCAAAGAATTCACACTATAACATGGCGTACGGACAAATGCGGAAATGTGCTTACGCACAAAAAAATCCAGATGCATAAATCTGTGCGAACGCCAACTTCCACGTTCTTCCGCTACATAAAAGTAACGCACCTGCTGTCCCGCCCCAACTCCTCCCAGAATTACACCTCTTTGACTATGCATATCAATATAAATAGCCCTTAAGCTCAGCCATCTGTGAAAAGACAATGGCAAAAGCAAGAGGGAAAACAGAAGAATTTCAGCGAATACCAAGTGGAGGCAAGGAAAAACATACTATTTGTTGGTTTAAACAGTCGTATAAACAACAAAAGGAAGTTGATCGAGTGACATAGAGTGTCGGAGAAACTTGAAAGCTCAAGTTCACAAAGTCGCACAGTGCCTGAAATAAAAAAGAAGTTGTCAGATAACAAAGTCGCAGTGAAAAGGCAAGTCATAGCCCACAGTCTGAGTGTCATATGAAAAAAAAGGCACACAGTGAAAAAAAAAAGCACGAAATGTCAACTTTAATCTCTAAATTTCCACTTTGATTACGTAGTTTATTTTGTCATTAAAGTAGAACATCATAAACTTCATCTTAAAATCGTTTTATTTACTAGTTTCTCAAATTCCATCGTAACTAAAGTAGCACGTTAAATGCTTTGTTTTGTATTTGATCTTCTATGTGCTCTATGTGTGTGAATCTCCACGTGCTTCTTAAACCGGCTTTCTCATCCTCTGACAGGACACAGAATCCATTATATTCGTGATATTACAGCTCTCTTAATAATTAAAATACTGAGATGTACACGTGATACCATTTTCATGATGATAGGAGTTAAAGCATGTTATTAAACATGGGAACACGGTGGTGCAGTGATTGTTCATGCCTTATGCAGGATGCTTGCTGCGCTGTGCGCGACCTTCGATGAAATAATTTATTGCAACAGTACTGTCTCTTTCAAACGTACTAACCCCCAATTCCTGTCCTTACTTTTCTTTCTCTAAATACCCAATAGCCACACAATCAGCTCTGTAAAAGACGTTAAGCCATTTGTAAGCTTAGAACGCCGATTCTTCAAAACTTTTAAGGAACATTGAAATATCTTCGTAGTACGTGTTTAATTATTCTACCCATCCAGTGTTGCGCCAGTCCCAGCAAGAAAACAGCGCGAGGCAGGAACAATCTGTGAACGGAGCGCCAGTTCCTTGCTTGCGCTGCGACACCGTGTCCTCACATGTTTATTTATTAACAAAGATTATTTAAATTAAGTTAAAGTTTCATCTGTATAATATAATAAACATATTTTGCTGTATTTCATCTTAAAACTGATATAGTCATCATATGTAAATACGCGCTTTATAAAGTGGTTCAGGTTGTGCAATATGATAATTGTATCGCAAGTTTACAGTGAGATAATTGTACTTATAAGTACAAACAGTTCTACAAGGAGAACTTGATGGACTGATTGAGTGCGTTTATAGTTCTTGGGATGAAACTGTTCTGAACCGCGAGGAAATGCTCTGAAGCATTTGCCATATGAGAGCAGTTCAATAGACAGCCTGGCTGAGGCAGCGTGTGCTTGATGCTGTATACCGATAATTCTCTTTCCGATCAGCTGCTGTAGATCTGTGATTCCCCACTCAGATACAGTGATATAAATACTCAGAGTGGTGCAGTGAGAGTAATATGGAGAAAGATGATCCGCTTTGGCAACCCCTAACAGGAGCAGCTGAAAGGAGAAAAAGAAGGTGCAGTGAGAGTAACAACGCTAAAGCAGCTATGATATTTAGAATAGTTTGACCATTCTGTGGACCATTATATTGTTACAGGTTAATTACAATCAGATGCATTAAGCTAATAAACAATATGCGGTTAATTTCAGTGTATTTATAAAGCCGTGTCAGGGATGTGGATCTAAAAAAGAAAGGGAAACCACACTGGAACAGTAGCACTGCTTTGACACTGGGTGCTGCCAGTTTGCAAAACAGAGCGGAGAACTTACGTACACCAAGGTATGAGGTACATGGAAATGGGCGTGGCTTTACACCAAGTTTAGGTTTATACATCGCGATTTGAACGTGGAAACGTTTGTACGCAACATTTTTGTGCGTATGCACCATTTATACATGAGGCCCCTGAATCTTCATCCTTTTTGAAAAATATCGGGAGCACCACACACACCTTTCCAGCAACCTCATGACCCCCCATGCTCTCCCAATCCGTCTACTGACTTTATAAGAAGAGTCACCAGAGACATGAATGTCACTGCCAAGGTAAACAAACCTCTCTACAAGGTCGACACTCTCTCTACAGACAGACACACTGCTGATGGCTGTGCCCAAGAGGTTATTAAAGGCCTGGATATTGGTTTTTATCCAGGACACTTGCAAGCCCAGACACTTGAACTCCTCGCTCAGTCTCTCTCGAGAGAAATACTACACCCAAATATGATATAACTTTCATGTTTTACTTACCGTTTTTAGCTTGTAGTGATGGCTGAAAAATAAATTGCAATTTCATGTTTTTATGCAAAACAGAGCTAACAAATTTCTGATATAATGGGCAACTATGGTGTCCGGCACTGGACATTAGCAAACAATACCAAAATGTCCATGAAAAATGTAGTTTTGTATAATGCACGTGTCAAGTTATCCAGTTGTATGCTCACATCTTCCCAAACACATGTATTTTTATTAAAATATTATTAAATAAACCACCTCCAGAAAATGCTCCCATGAACGTAAATGAAAGGCACTCAGACACAATCAAGCATTTGAACTGAAGACCCTCCTCACAGCAGTGAGCCTACAACTGGAGTACCTCAGGATTATTTAGTGGCAGTCTGTGACATTGCAGGGGTAAAACGGACCTTCTGCTTGTTGAAACATCTCTGATATGCACAAGTCCAAGGCATAGTCTCTTCTTGATGATGGTTTCACTCGCTCTTCTTTAACTATAGTTGCACATGCTCCTCCAGTGAACTCTTTTGTTGATATTAAGTGAGGCACGATGATAGCCAATAAATAAGCTGTTACTAGGCTGGACCTCTGACCAGTGAATGAGCTGAGGAAGCAGATCTTTAGTTCAAATGCTCTGGCACGTCTGACTGTACTCCACTGTCATTTACAACAGCATTGTCCACAAGTTATTGAAATAAAAATAGATAAGTTTGGGACATTGTGATCATATGACATGTGGGTTATGTGGCACAAGTAATGTAGGAATTTTTCATCAGACTTTTGATAATGCTTGCTTTTGTCCAGCTTAGCCACCATAGGCCTCTATTATATCAAAACATTTATATTTCCATTCTGCAGGCAATTAAATTTTTTTCTTAGCAATCACTACAAACTATGTGGGATAAGTAACATATAAAAAATATAATTTTTGGGTGTATTATTCCTTTACATAAAGTGCCCAGTCTTGACATTCAAATTGCTGTATACAAATATCAGGAAACAACTTTCAGTACAAACCCTGAGCTTAGGTCTTTGACATGTTCATGCAATTCATTTAAAACAATAAATTAATATATGATGTAATGGGCAAACAAAGAGAGTCTTAGTCTGTGCGTTTAAAGGATTCTTACAAAGTCAAGTGCGCTGGAAGAAAGACACACATAAGAAACTAAAATATTAAGGATCAGATATGATTCCAAAACCTTTGCATCATACACTAAACCCACTAAATTGCAGTTGATTTCTTACTTTACACATTTCTGTAGAAACAATTTAATTCATTGTATTGACATCAATAAAGATCCTAGCTATTTTTTATTAATAAAAATTGTGAGACTTTTGATCAGGGTAGCCCAGTTTGCTGTCAGGTGACATTTCTGTTACATTGCTTTTATTCTCTTTCCAAATTGGTTTTAAAAGGGAATTTGTCAAATTACATCAAGAATCTATACACTTAAATGTCCTTACAATAAGTGACATTGGTCTCAGTCACAGAGTTTATGTAATACTGGGTTACCTGTAACCCACAAAAAGAACTCTAAAATCAGCCATATTTTTAAAGGACACCTTTTATATAAATATTAGGAGGCCAATCAAGTGTTTGGTTTTAATGTGCTTAGAGTATCAGCAGGCTCGGATTGCAGAAGGGGCTTATAACAGCAACATGTATGGGCTCTGATTTCAAGGGGGGATAAACTGCTATACGCAACAAATCGTTTACAGGCCTACTCACAAAGAAACGTGACAATGATAATGGGAGTTGGAGCTCATCTTCATTTCTTTTACCTGCTACATCACTTTAGGGTAATGAAGGAGCAAGATTGAACAGTTTTGAAGGAAAATGAGTGTGTTTAGTGAAGTTCAGGTTCTTAGTTCTTTCTGATCTACTGCCAGTTTGTTTTACTACGTCTTTAAAAAAAGGTTCTACTGGCCCCACAATATAATACTCTAAAAAAAGTATTTATCCCTTCCCTTTGAAAGTTTTTGCTAGCATTAGAAACACTTTTTCCAGGTATTCAATTAAAACCTGATATTAAATAATAGGGCAATTAACAGAGCAAACAACACATTTTTAACGTACTGTATTTCAATTATCTAATGAGCAACATCATCCAACATTTATTGGCAGTGTGTAAAAAAGTAATTGCTCCCAGATATATCAACTCAATTAAAGGAAAATTTGGAAAATTTACAGTCAGCCTTGCTCATCAATTTTGACACTTACCATTAGGGTCAGAGTGGCCATCACATAGATTCAATAATCACATAACACCATAATCAATGGAAAGTTTCTGACAAGATCAGAAAAATCTACCAGTCTGGAAAGGGATACAAAGCCAATTTTAAAGCTCTGGGACTCAGCTGAACCACGGTGTGAGCCATAATCTCCAAATGGAAGCAGTGAATCTTCAGAGGAGTAACCGGCCTTTCAAAATGACTCAAAGGGCACCATGTAATCATTCAGGAAGTCATTACGAATCCACTGCTAACAATGATCAAAAAAGCTTGCCTCTTTTCACTAGGAAGCACTTAGATGATCTTCACACCTTCTAAGTAGAGCTTCCTGAACAGCAAAGGTTCCATTATGAGAGAATGAGGAAAATAAAAATAACCAGTCAATTCAGCATTGAGCTGAGGCATAGTTAGGTCAAATTTGTGCTCCACAGAAGCATGCTGATGCTGTAATGGAAGCAGTGGAAGCAATGGAAAGATCTTACATAGAGCCGTCATTATGTGTCTGAGGTGATATGATTAGCATCCCATGGTGTACATCAAGAATGTATCAGTGTAGTTTCTGTCTTTGTTTTGTACTGGACGTGCCAGACAATATCATTTACCAATTAAGAAGTGAAAATTGCTGATGTATGGTTCATTTTAACAATATTTTCTGGAATAAAATAAGTCAGCAAGAGGCATCTTATTGCTATAAAAGTCACACTTTCTGGATTTGTATTAGATATACATGCAAAGGAACAGTCATATTATTCATAAATGTGAACAGTTACACAGTTAAGTTTCAGACTAATCCTTAGATTTTACTTTTACCGTCGCATTAGCGCAATGAAATTGAGCAAGAAAAGTATGCTGTGCCTGAAAAATAAAGATGAACAACAAACAAAACAAGTATAAATAATCCAGAGACTGGACTAAAGGAAGATGTGATTCAGTTGTTGGCATTTTTATTATTACAAGCCTGGCCTTTATAAATTCCTCTCTGCATTTCTCACTTATTCTTCATTTTTTTTATGTTTTGTGGTTTTGAACCTTGCTAATGTAACTTATGCTATTATTTTTAAAGTTGGATTTTGTTTTCTTAGAGTTAAGATTTTATTTTTCATCTGTAGTTTGTTTTTATACATCATTTAATTTTCCACAGGTGCCTCTATATTATTGGTATTTACTATTGACAATGTGTCCCTCTGCTATTGTTACTTCTAGAAGTGTTATTATCATCTCGATTCTATAAAGATGGTGACACAGCAGCAGACAGCATTCAAGTTTGTGGGTAAATCTAAAAGAAAGTGTTTGGTAGACAAGGACGACTGTGTAATAGTATGATAACAATAGGTACTTAGCGAAAAAATAATGCTTTAGAATCAATTATTATATTTACTGCATTTTAAAACTAGTACAGATAAAATCTCAGAAATGCTGGCCAGCTGGCCTGAAGGAATACAGGTGGGCTGAAATAAAAGGCCAGTAACAGGCCAGTGTAACCTGGAATGGAAGGGATAGTTGGTAGAATTTATGAAGCCCCTTCACCATTCCGGGAGGAAAACCTGGGCTAGAATGGGGTGCGACCGGAGTTGTGACTGAATTGGATTAATATGAAGTAAGGAGTCAACTTATTCTATTGGTCAGGGAGTACAACAAGAAAGATAAAGGTAACAAAGAACATCTCACAAAGTCAAAAACCAAGACACCTGGAAGTCTAAGCAATTATTACACAAGTTGTATTAATATTATTTTGCCAACACTCACATTTGAACTCTGCTAATATTTTGGGCACATTACCTTTAATACATAAATAAATTTGAAATTTAATCTCTCCTGTCTGTTCTGGTACTGACTGTCTTTTTGCCTAACATTATTGGGGGACATTTATTTTGTTTTAGGTTTACATAATAAAGAGTATAAAGAGGAGAATAGGGTCATGCTAACACAGTAAAACACCTGTCTAAGCATCTGCCAATTGGCAAACATCTGACATACTATTCCCATACAATTGAAAGTGAAAAAGGAATTCTAATCATTCAAAAAATTATTCCACCCATCCATTTTCAATCAACTTAACCACATTTGAAGTCATAGGAGGAAGGACAGTATGGTCACCAAAGGATAAGAGCCTCAAACACCAAACACAACTATCACAGATACAGTCCCAGGTTAAAATAAAGTTATTTTATTCTGCAAAAGTACCTTAACAGGCTTGCTTAGTCAGTCCAACATCATATACAATACAATAAATGTTCTCTCCATCTCCTTCAACTTTTCCTATCTTGGCCTCTTCCTCCAAACATAGTCTCACTGAGTGAACGGGAACTACTCCTTTTATCCTGGATGCTTCCACTGCACCACAGAATCACATCAAGGTCATGTGGGATCTCCATAAAACAGGGAGGCCTTCTCCAGGCAGCCTCCCCTGAAGGCACTGAAGGAGCCCAACAGGGATGTCCTTGCAGACTACAAGTCCAATGCAAGCCTGCTGGTGTCCAAACTGGTGCCGGGTCAGAAAAGCATTGCCACCTATTGTACTGGGGAGCAAACTGTCCCTGATACACTGTTTCCCTCAGTCCATATATTATCCTTTTGCTCCTTCTGGTATAAGTACAGAACCATTCCAGTCAGGTTGTGCATCCATCTGTGCTTGCCTTCCATTACAGCCCCAAACTGGTAAGTATTCACCCACTGTCCTAGTTATGATACCAGTCCATCCTCTAAGTCAGGGGTTCCCAACCCCCGGTCCGCGGCCCACTACCGGTCCGCAGCCGTCTGACAGCCGGGCCGCGAGAGAACTGCCAGCAACGGCGACTCACTCAGACTTTTCAGAACGCTTGGCGGGCGGGGCTTTGCAGCGGCGCAGAAAGAGGAGAGAGACCGAGGTGACAGAGTATTACAACAAAGTATTTTTATGGTCCCGACAGTTTCCCAATATGACACGAGTCTATAGAAATCACGTTACTACGAAGTACATTCAACAGATGCTTTCATTACAACGAAGTGACCTTGAAATGCTTGAACGAATCATCCACAGAGCAGTTAGATCTGTGGTCGCAGTTCAGTTGTGCACGTTTGCACAACGATCCCCAAACAGAAACACTGAAAAAAAATCTCTTTCTTCGAACTTTCCTCGTACTGTTTTTTTTTTTTTTTTTGCTATTTTTGTTGTCTGTGGTTTTCATTGATTCCTTTTGCTTATTGCTTGTCAACATTTGAAAAACATCCATTGAGATTTAACTCATTGTCACCCTCCTATAGAAACGGCAGACACGAAAAAAAGATTGCAGTGTTAATGTTTGTGATGTGCAATCTGTTGGAATGGCAAATGTAAAGCATATGTCTTTGTTATATGCAAAAAAAGAAGAAAAATCTCAGATTGCAAACGTATGCGAACTGCTTAATAACTTTAATAATAATAGAAATGTTATGTAAATTGTGTATAAAACTGACCCGAACCGGTCCGTGGAAAAATTTGCATCTCATAAAATGGTCCTTGCTGTCAAAAAGGTTGGGGACCACTGCTCTAAGTTATTCACAACAGGATAGGGTGGCACAAAATCTCAAGTCAGATTACATGCAGAAGTTAAATACTAAATAAACATTGTCTTGTGAATGAGTGTGTGTTCCCATTTTCATTAATTAGTATCTCGTTCAGGAGGATACCATCTCTGAACCCTTGGCTCTTACAATCAATTCCAACTTGGCTGAAATATCAATGCATTTTTTAGCTTCATTCGGACTTTGAATCCATTTGGTGGGGGCGGCACAGTGGCGTAGTGGTAGCTCTGCTGCCTCGCAGCAAGGAGACCTGGGTTTGCTTCCTGGGTCCTCCCTGCATGGAGCTTGCATGTTCTCCCCGTGTCTGCGTGGGCTTCCTCCGGGTGCTCCAGTTTCCTCCCACAGTCCAAAGACATGAAGGTTAGGTGCATTGGCAATCCTAAATTGTCCCTAGTGTGTGTGTGTGTGTGTGTGTGTGTGTGTGTGTGTGTGTGTGCATATGCCCTGCTGTGGGCTGGCGCTCTGCCTGGGGATTTGTTCCTGCCGTGCACCCTGTGTTAGCTGGGATTGGCTCCAGCAGACCCCTGTGACCCTGTGTTAGGATATAGCAGGTTGGATAATGACTGACTGACTGACTGACCCATTTGGTGTCTTTAATGTAATTCAACTAAAAGAATCAAATGAACACTTCTAATCTCTGATTAGAAGATTTTTTCTTTTCTGGAAAAAGCAAGAACCACTGGAATTAAAAGTTAAAATCAATACATGGTATAGAACAGGGGCTCTCAAACTCAGTCCTGGGGATTCTCTGTGGCTAAAGGCTTTTGTTCCAACCAAATTCACAATCAGTGATAATAACTGATCTCATTTAATTAGCTGGTCTTTTTTCTCTTATTCTACTTTGAGCAAAGCACAAGAGTATGATTTTTACATTTATAAAATACTAGCTGTCCCCCATGGCTCTACCTGAGTAGTAGTGAAACAGGACAAATCTTAAAAATCAATAAAAAATGTTTAAAAAATGTAATAATTTATATTGAGAAGAATTTATATTGATAGCTTTTGTATCCGAGGACCTCTTGATTTGGTTTTGCTAACAGGGGCGAGAATGTAGTTGTGATCTCTTTGCCAAAAATGTAAAAAGTTGGCAAGGTATCTCTGGCCAAGTGGAAGGTAGGTACACTCCAACGTCAAATGTTGCCACCGTATCTGATCGTGTTCAGCTCTGATGGGAGAGTGTCCCCCTCATGGGGAGAAGAGCATGTGGCCGTGATATCTCTGCCAATGAGCAGCTACCCTCTAAAACACAAGTATCTGCTATCTCTCTCTCAAAAAGGTCAAATGTTACTCTTTAACAATCTCTAGATGAGAATGTCTGCTGAACAAACAGGTATCACTAGCTAAGCGGAGACAAGCTACGCTCCAAAAAGTAGAGCGACTCGATTGGAAGCTGGGGTGTGAGTGAGGATGGCCCTGCCCAGCTCCCTACTCCTGAGGTCCCGCTTCCCATTCCCCTCGACCCACAACCTGTCTCTCGGAACTATGATAGTGCGATGAGAGAAGTCGCAAAATCAACTGGAATGTTCAAGCAAATTATAGAAAAAACCTGATCTAAATCCGTTAAGTAGCATAGACATAGTTTATCTATCTATCTATCTATCTAGTGGTATAGTATTTCTATTTTTTCAATATCTTTAAATGCTTAACTCATTTTTTTCTATTATTTTGACCTTTTACTGTGTACTTTGCTTCTTTAATTGTATTCTAATGATGACAATTAAAAAGAAGCAGAGCAGACACCTGTGAAAATAACATTAACTACTTTAGTGTCAAGCCCACTAATTAGTAAATAATGGATTAAATAGCCAGAAAACCTGGAAACGAACAATGAAAATATTGTTAAAAAGTAAAACATTTAAAAGTAATACACTTCCCATAACACTGCTTAGTACATTTTAATAAAAATTTAGTTTCACAATTTTTACATTGACTCCAAAACACAGAAACAGACCACTTCATTAGGCTAGCAGAAGTTGGTTGGAACAAAAACCTGCGGCTATAGTGAGTCTCCAGGACCGAGATTGAGAACCACTGGTATAGAAGACGCTCTTTATTTTACTGGAACAGGCTAACATCATTTGGCACCAGGTGCAGATAGCCAAAAAGGAAAAGAAAGATCTATATGTGGTTTTTCTAGATCTTGCCAATGCTTTTGGGTCAGTTCTGCATGAGATTCTGTGGGCAACATTCAACTTCTTTCATGTCATAGAGGGCATAACAAAGCTGGTCAAAGCCTACTTCCAGAACACCCAGTTCAGCATCACAACACAGGACAGTACCACTGCCTGGCAGCAGCTAGAGACTTGCACAATGGCACGTTGCACCATCTCTCCCCTAGCCTTCATATTGGCGATGGAGCTCATCATTCGAGCATCATGGCGGGTGGTCAGAGGGGAATGTCTGAAAAATGGGCTACATCTTCCTCCAATCAGGGTGTACATGGTGTGGCAAGTGGCTGGGTGTGGTACCCAGCCGGAATGCCCAGTAAGGACCAGAGGAGGGATTACGTCTCCTCCAGACCATGAGGGGGCGACTGCCCTGGTGGCTATGGGGACCACAGGAAAGAAGCTTGGACGCTCAACCCTATAGGGGCCCGTGGTCTCCGCCAGGGGACACCCCGATGCCTGAGGAGCCCCGGCCATCAGCACTTCCGCCACACCCGGAAGTGCTGGGGGGAAGAAGACCAGGGACACCCGGAGTACTTCCGGGTGCACAGCCAGCACTTCCGCCACACCGGGCAGGCACTCATTGGGAGGCACCTGGAGCACATCTGGGTGGGTATAAAAGGGGCTGCCTCCCTCCGTTCGATGGCTGGAGTTGGGAGGAAGAAAGACAGAGCTCGAGAGGAGGGGAGTGGAGGCAGACCTGAAGAAAGGCATTGGTTGTGAGGCCAGGACTTTGGGGGTGAAAGTGGGTTGTATGCTGTCACTTATAAATAGTATTGTGTAAATAAATGTGTGTGGTGCTTAGAACGATGTCTACCTGTCTGTGTCCAGGCCGTATCCCACAATGGATAACATGACAACAATTACAACAACAAAAATATACACCAAATGCCTGCTGGAAACACTCCAAGAAAACATCAAATGGGATCAAATGGAGATAAAATCCAGCAAATCCCACAAAATCTCCATTGTCAAAGGCTGGCTCAAAAACAAGAGGTTCTGCATAAACGATGAGCCAATACCAACGACTTTGGAGAAACCCATTAAAAGCCTTGGATGTTGTTACACTGCTGACTTCAACAATCACGAACACGGGGAACAACTCATGCAGGACACAATTAGTTGCCTTAAGAAAATTAACAATACTGCTCTCCCCTGAAAATTGAAGCTGTGGTGCTTCCAGTTTGGTTTGCTGCCCCGTCTCATGCAGCCAGTTACCATCTATGATGTCTAACTATCTCATACCAAACAGTTGGAGGGACTGGTGTGCACACAACTGAGGAAGAAGCTTGGACTAGCAAGATGCCTCAGCAGCACAGGGCTGTACGGGAACAGTGCCCTCTCTCTGCCTATATCAAGCCTTGTGGAGAAGTGTAAGTGCACCAAATCAAGACAGGGTCCAACACTCAAAGAGTCCTGTGACCCCATCATAAGAGACAGGACGCAGCTTCAGCAGAGGCAGAAGCAAAGGCCACCCTCAGACATCAGGACATTGTGGAGCAAGTCCAACATGGCAGAGGAGGGACTTGGCTTTGGACCAACACCTGCATGGCTGCTGGATGAGGTGGCATAAAACAGAGCAACATAAATCACACTGAGTAAGCTGTGGAACATGGAAACAAACAGGTTAAGTTTCATCGATAGAACCATATATGATGTGCTGCCCTCGCCAACAAATCTTTGGTGTGGAGAGGATCCAGCCTGTCACCAGTGGTTGGCCCCTGACACCCTCAGACATCTCCTCATGGGTTTTAAGAACAGCTTAATGCAAGGAAGATACACTGGGTATCATAACCAATTATAACCAACTACTGAGGTGCTTGGCCTAAACACTTGAGGACAAGAGAGTGTTAACCAACACCATTCCCCTAAATGCCCAGACTACACTCCCACAAATAACATTCTTCATCGGGGAAAGGGAGAAACAGCCGACCAAGCCTTCACATCATGACTCATGCCCACTGAATATACCCAGGGATTTGGAAATGTGTGTCGATCTAAATCAGACACTTAACTTTCTATCTGAAATTGCATTCATCGATCTGTGTCCAGATTTGGTCCCCTGGCCTAACTCCGGCCATAGTGTCTTCATCATTGAGCTGACAGTCCCTTCGGAGGATGCCATCAATGAGGCATATGAAAGAAAAAAGCTGCGGTATGCCAATCTAGCAGCTGAGGCATAGGAGTGAGGCTGGAATGTGAAGGTGCACCCAGCGGAGGTGGGCTGCAGGGACTCGGTAGCTTGTTCCACTATAAGCATTCTTAAAGAAGTGGGCATCCGAGGGCAGGGCCAGCAGAGGGCAATTAATGAACTCACCACTGTGGCCGAAAAAAGCTGTCATTAGCTGTGGCTGAAGTGCAAGGAGACAGTAGGGACTGCCAAATGACCACTTAGTAACCATGCAACACATTAGCCTATGGAGGGCCTGCCTCAGTTGAGGGTGCATTTATGGTAAAGGCTGAAACACCTTTTGAGGCCGGGGTAAACAACTGATGATGTGTCATACTGGTGGAAACAACTCTAAGTGGTCATCATCAACATCATCCCAACAAAGAGGACATCTCCAACTCCACTCAAGACAAATGCTGTGCTGAAGGATTGTAATGCTTAGTCCTATTAAACAAACTAAGACAGCACACCATATTTATAATTGATACCCACCTTTGGGTTTTAGATCAATTTAGAAAATATTCACAACTGCACTGTATTTGTATATGCTGTGAGGGAGTAGATTGTCCCTAAAGTTTCCCTCCTGACATTTTAATCCCATAATTACATCTTCAAGCAAATATTCTTAGTGAAAACACTTGTGCCTGCATTCTCCTGCCAGATTCTGAGCAGCACGTCCTCTACAGAAGCATAATTTCCAATCTGCTCTTGGGTATGAGCACTGCTTTACAAAGATGGTCATATCACACTGTCCCATCTGGTGTGATCTAAAATGCCAATGCAGATTCAGATGCAAAGAATATCTACAAAATGATGTAAATCAGGGAGTATGAATTCAGACCCTGCAGCTCACGGGGTGTAGGGTTACTTTTGGACTTGGTGTTGATGCATTCATAAACTAAGCTCTGTTTCAAAATGTGTCAAATGCAAAATAAAAGATTGCAGCATACTGTGCAGAAATACAGCCTTAGCCAGTAAGTGCAGCCACTGGTAAAAGGGAAGTGAAGTGTGCATATGCAGGCTTGAGGGAAGAAGCGGCAATATTAGCTCCATTTTGTGTGCACTGATGCATTTTAAAGGTCATCAAGTATAACACAGTCAGAGCTTTTATATTGTTTTATTTTATTTCTACCCAGGCACCACATTAATTGAGCTTATGAACTTGACTCCTGCTCTAACAGCTATGATCTACCTGGCAGGGATCTATATTTAAGCCCCTTGACTTCCTGTTTTGAGCCTTCGTGGCATATCATGAGGGTAGACATGGCTGCGATAGAGCAATTCTTACCAAATCTTAGCCATGATTCCGGCTCCCAGGGGGCCAATGACCTCATATTTATGCTTCCTCAGCTGGTCTTCCTGCTCCATCAAGCTTTATTTTGCAAAAGCATGACTGAAGTAGAATTTATCAAGTCTGCCGCAGCTGTCACTTTGTTCATTTTGAAGTTTAACAATTGTAATTGTTTTGTTTCTTATCCTAGATTTGCAAATTGGCCCCAGACAACTGAGGATATGTTCATTCTACATATGCAGTGGTACTCCCTCTTTTTCTTACAATTTATTCTAACACAATCGCCTTTTTTTCTGATCAGGGCTGTACGTAGCAGCTATAAATACAAACTGGGACCCAAAGCATTGCAAACTACATTTGGACACACAGTCACTAATCTAGCAACTGAGGAAGAAAATAAGAATTCTAATGTAAAATCTATCAAAAATAGAAAAGCCATACAAACACGGCAGCTAGGAAGCAAATCAGAGTCAAAATATTGTGTGACAGCAGACAATCTCATTGCACTGCTGTGCCACAGTGAAGTAATCAAAGAACAAAAAAAAATGAAGGTAGCACCACTGCCTCATAGTAAGGAATATGGGGGTTGTGTCCGACTGCATGAAGTCTGCATGGCGTCTAAAGACAAGTTAGGTGAATTAGGGTTACCCTGATTTGTGTGTGTGTGTGTGTGTGTTTTCACCCTGCGATGGGCTGCTGTTCTTTCCCTGTTCCTGCCCCCTGCACTGGATAAGCACGTTGGAGGATGGATAGATCAAGGGATACTATAATCCATCTTGCCTAAAGCAACTTTCACTTGCACATCACCAAACAAATAGAGAAATACTCTTCAATTACAGGTTAGCCCACTGCTTCAGATTTAGCTTGAGAGAGGTTATTCAGCTTGTACATTTTGTATTCAGTCTCTTCCTCTTTGACACACCTAAATCGTTCCTGTCAGCAAACAAATTGTCAGTAGTCAGTACAAGCGATTGAAACAGTAGTGTACGTGGCTGCAGTTTATGCCTGCCTGTACAAACAGCAATGTCTGAGAAAAACTGCATCATACGTCACACATGCCACTGTCTCAAAAGATTTAAAAAGGCATAGATGTAATAACTGTCTCTTTGATGAAGCAAACAAATAATACCTATATATTACGCTATGTGTACTGTATATTTTCTAGCTTCTTCAAATATGAAAGTTCTTATTTTGCCACAATTAAAATATGTAATAGTATCTGTGTCCTTTTCCATGATGATGACTAACTTATAAGCCAACTTAGACTTCCTAGAGCCTCCTCTTGTGATTGTTTGCTGAATTTGAGAGTACATTACAGAGACCACCATGCAGAAATTTTGCAATCCCTGTTTCATTACAGGTTTAGAACAACCAGGTTTAGAAAATGGATGGATAGATGGATTGATAGATGGACTGACATCAGAATGTGACTAACGCATCATTGAATTATGCAGTATAATTAATTTTGTTTTACTTCAAACAATTGTCCTGCCACCTAAATTGCTAAAATGACAATACCGGAAAAGTTTGCATAGGATTGGATGGATGGATGGATGGATGGATGGATGGATGGATGGATGGATGGATGGATGGATGGTCAAAACTTTCTGTAACTTTAAGCTGATTTCCATGGCAAGTTTGTTTTTTTATAAATCCTGACTTTTGCATAAGAAATGGTCTAGGCACTGTGGACTCTAGTGGCGCTGTTGCCCCGTTGAACCCACCAGACAGACGTCAAGACACACGTTAAAAGCACCAAGAAGAATCTTTAATAATTTTTTTTCAATAAGTGCACAAAGCACCACACACTCCACAATTCTCTAATAATAAAGCAATAATAAACAATAATCAATAATACAATCCTCCACTCCCAGCAGCTCCGTTTCTCTACCACCCAACTCCGGCTCTCTCTGCTGGTTTTCCCGCAGTCCTTTTAAAGTCCATGACCCGGAAGTATTCCTTCTCTGGGTCAAACTCCTTCTTCAAGTATCTTCGAAGTACTGCAGGTTTCCGTCCTTTTGACTCCGAAGTACTTCCAGGTTAACATAACCGTCATAGTCCCCGGGTTCTTGGTGAGCTCCCCCTGGCGGCACCCATGGCACCCAACAGGGCTGAAGAGACGGACTCCATGTCCCATGCTGCCCTGCGGGAATCCGAGGAACCATTTCCATCCAGGGGAGCTGCCATCTAGCGTCCTGGGGGATGTATTGCCCTGAAAAAGCTATTTTCTTCTGATGAGGGACGTGCCGGCCAGACTGGAATGCTGGCCGTCCGTCACAGCACATTTCCGAGGATATGCAAGATTTATACATGAGGCCTATGGCCTCTCCACTAAGTTGTCTGAGCTCTCCAAGAAATTCTTGAGTGATTCATATCATCAACTTTTTTTCTGAGCAAGCATTTTAAAACCATATAACAAAATATTTCCTAAACAATAAAAGAAGTCATTTACAATTGATTTCTGAGTGATGAGAGTTTCGATCAGTGTGAGCATGCTGCATTGCCATTGTTGTGAGAAGTTTTACACAGCTTGTTAGCCACTTATTAGTGTATATAAGCGAATATATGAAAAAAATTATATTATATATATATATATATATATATATATATATATTGTGGTGCCCGGCGGGTGTCCATGCCCGGCCGGGATGCCTAGGAGGAGTGGAGGAGGGGCTTGTGCCTCCTCCAGGACACGAGGGGGCGTCCTCCCTGGTGGCTTTGGGGGACCACGGGTACGGAGCTTAGAAGCTCAGCCCTGTAGGGGCCCGTGGTCACCGCCAGGGGGCGCCCCGATGCCTTGGGAACATTGTCCCTCAGTACTTCCGCCACACCGGGAAGTGCTGGGGGGAAGAGACTTGAGGGCACCCGGTGGACTTCCGGCTTCTCCTTGGGAGCTTCCGCCACACAGGGGTGTGGCTACGGAAGTCCTGAGGATGCACCTGGAGCCCATCCGGGGCACATAAAAGGGGCCCGCCTCCCTCCAGTCAGGAGCGAGAGTCGGGAGGAAGAAGACGAAGCGTGGTGGAGAGGAGTGGAGTGGAGGCGGACAAAAGACTTGAAAGGCATTGTGTTGTGGCCAGGACATTTGAAGGGGTGATTGGTGCTTTGTGCACTGGGTTGTGCACCTTTATTGGATTATTATGTATAATAAACGTGTGGTGGACTATAATATGGCGTCCGTCTGTTTGTGTCCGGGCTGCGTATCACAGTGGCGTAGTCGGCAGGATGCTGCACCTGGTTCAAGGTGCGGACCTGTAATTAACAAACAGTCTGTGAGCAGCCCGGCGCAGCAGCGGCACCCCCCACACGCGCCGCTGGAGCGACGCAGGCACAACCCCGCGGGAGCGATTCACCTCGCGGTTCGCTACCGGTTCCTTCAATGGCCATGTTCTCCTGGTGCGGGGAGAAGAACAGGGACGTTGCCGGAGTGCAGCGGGCTCCAGCAGGCACACTGTCGCCGACGACGGCCGGTTCGGCAGCGCGGTGAGGACGGCGAGACAGGAAGGCGAGTCCCAGGAGGTGAGTACCCTGCCCAATGGCGATAGGCCCTGTGGGGGCAAGTTTACCTTTTGTGCTGCAGGCAGGGACTACCTGGGACTGCGTCAGTGGCAACGAGAAGCCGTGCCTCAGGCTGTCGACGGCGCCGAGGTGGCAGTAAGCAGTGCCACGAGAGAGGAGCCGCTGCGGCTCGATAAGCAGCAGCCGCTGCTGGAAACCAGGAAGGCACATCGCCGCATCAGGAGACAAGGAAACAGAGCCAAAATGGCCGCGGACCGGAAGCCGCTCCCAGAGACTGGCTCGGGATTGGGCGGTGTGTCTGACGTGTCCGGCGCTGATTGGATGGAGGCGGGCACAAGGAATGTCAATCCCGGGCTGAGAAAGGACCCGACGGGGCCGGTTGGAAGGACCCCCAGAGAGCAGCCGGCGGATTTGCCTGAAAAAAAGGTAAGGCAACCGCTGACTGGCAATCTGTCTTTGCTCGCGGCGCTGTGTGAGTTGGAGGAATGCCTCCAGCCCGCAGCGTCGTTATTTCAGGTATTACGCGTCCTCCGAGGGCGATTGCAGGAGCTGGAGATGAAAGCGGCCGCGACCCTGACGTCGTTGCGACAATGGACGGATCGGTGCGGCGCTGGAGGCTTCAGCCGGAGGGACGCTGCGGGAACGGTAAGCCAGACCGCCCCCCGTAAATAAAAAGGGAGATTCTACCGATGGGGACCGTGATATTAGTGATCGGGACTGTGTCGGTAGGTCTCCGACAGTGGATGCCGCGGGGCAGGCTGCGCGCGTGGTGAGGGGGAGTAACAGTGAGAGAACAGGGCGGACAGGGGCTGACAAGTGCCCTGGGTCCTAGCGCCCGACGCCCCGAGCCCGCGGCAGTCTCCCGTCGCTCTGCATGGACGCAGACGGGAATGGGGCTGCACGTTTGTCATGCGCAGACTCAAACCGTCAGGGCGTCCAAGAAGGAAAGGAGGGATCGAGGGCTGAGTGCTGATTCCTCCAACAGGAAAGGATGTGCTGCTGGGTGCGCGCATCCAGTTAAGGGCCACTCCCCTGAGCCAGTGGAAGGGAGAGAAAAGCAGGCGGTCCCGTCAGCCAGAGGGACACGTAACCCGTGGAAAAGGGTCCAATCAGGCAAGTTCCGGGGTCCTTGTGAAAGGGGGGAGCGCTGCCAGTGCGTGGCGCAAAGGGACACCAGAGAAGGGTGTCCAGGCAGCGTCTCTGCCCCTATGTTTCTGTCTGTTGCAGGATGGGACCCGGGACAAACAGTAGGACCTGCTTCGTGGGAATCTGTCCCTCATCAGATGGACCGTCTGGCCGGACGACACTTCGCTGGCAATGGGGCAGCCTCTCAACCAGCGCAGGCTGCGAAGGCACGAGTGGCACTGAGCAGAGGGGCGAGGAGATCTCGGAGGGGGTGCCGAAAAGGAGAGTTCCAGGGTGCTGGATTGGACCCTGGATGGAGAGTTGGACCCTCTTCGGGGTTGAGCCGCCCTAACGGGGTGTGTCGCTCGGACCAACGGGTCTTCGCTGGCAATGGGGCACTGTGGTGCCCGGCGGGTGTCCATGCCCGGCCGGGATGCCTAGGAGGAGTGGAGGAGGGCTTGTGCCTCCTCCAGGACACGAGGGGGCGTCCTCCCTGGTGGCTTTGGGGACCACGGGTACGGAGCTTAGAAGCTCAACCCTGTAGGGGCCCGTGGTCACCGCCAGGGGGCGCCCCGATGCCTTGGGAACATTGTCCCTCAGTACTTCCGCCACACCGGGAAGTGCTGGGGGGAAGAGACGTGAGGGCACCCGGTGGACTTCCGGCTTCTCCTTGGGAGCTTCCGCCACACAGGGGTGTGGCTACGGAAGTCCTGAGGATGCACCTGGAGCCCATCCGGGGCACATAAAAGGGGCCGCCTCCCTCCAGTCAGGAGCGAGAGTCGGGAGGAAGAAGACGAAGCGTGGTGGAGAGGAGTGGAGTGGAGGCGGACAAAAGACTTGAAAGGCATTGTGTTGTGGCCAGGACATTTGAAGGGGTGATTGGTGCTTTGTGCACTGGGTTGTGCACCTTTATTGGATTATTATGTATAATAAACGTGTGGTGGACTATAATATGGCGTCCGTCTGTCTGTGTCCGGGCTGCGTATCACAATATATATATATATATATATATATATATACTAGTGGGGCCAAGCCCCCTGGTGCCTTTGGCGCCCAACCCCCAGTTGCGGCCTACTCCACACATTCTTGATATTAAAACCACGACTTTTTTGATATTTTAGTTTATAATTTAAAACAGAATAAGAATCTGAAAACCTAACAACATCACATTAAAGTTAGATAAATTGTGAAAAGAATGATACCATACATATATATGTAGGTTTTAAAATAAGCCTGATTTAAAGTGTGACAAAAAACGTGACATAAAATCGTTACACTTTCAGGCTTAGGATTTTATATAGAGAGAGTAGATATATATCTATAATAATAAAAGGCAAAGCCCTCACTGACTGACTGACTCACTCACTCACTGACTGACTGACTCATCACTAATTCTCCAACTTCCCGTGTAGGTGGAAGGCTGAAATTTGGCAGGCTCATTCCTTACAGCTTACTTACAAAAGTTAGGCAGGTTTCATTTCGAAATTCAAAGCGTAATGGTCATAACTGGAACATATTTTTTGTCCATACACTGTAATGGAGGAGGCGGAGTCACGTATCGCGTCATCACGCCTCCTACGTAATCACGTGAACTAAAAACAAGGAAGAGATTTACAGCACGAGTCACACGCGGGAACGAAGGTAAATGACGTTAATTTTTGACTGTCTTTTAATACTGTGTAAGCATACATATTAACACATGTGCAATTAAACGTGTGCATTTACGGGGGTGATTTCTCAGGCTTAAAAGCTCACCTTTTATCAAACGCGGGAACAAAGGTAACTGACGTTGTTCACTGTCTTTTAATACTGTGTAACCATACATATTAACACATGTCCAATTAAACGTGTGCATTTACGCGGTGATTTCTCAGGCTTAAAAGCTCGCCTTTTACTAAAAAGGTAAATGCAAAACTATTTTCAATCAGTTTATTGAAACGCTCCCGTTAAGGATTGCAATAACATATTCGCGAGATAAAAGAACGAAGTAGGGGGAAATGGAGGAAGAGCCGCAAACAGCGAAGAGCAAAAAATTAATTAAACAATTGAGAACGGAGCGAGTTAAGCATACAAGCATGTTCATAAGGGAAACAAAGCACGGTATAAAACGTAAGTTTAAATTAAGTTTATAGAAACGCTCCCGCTGCGGATTGCAATAACATATTCGCGAGATAAAAGTTTAATGAGAAGACACGAGGTATAAACGAACCACACGCCGTGGCGCAACGTTAGGGGCAACAGTTTCAACCATTCTATGATCTGCTTCTCGCAACTGAAAGACGGCACATGGCGGATGTTAGCCGACTTGCTGACCGCAACGTTAGGGGCTTCAACTATGGCGCTGACGCCACATCTCAGTGCCAACACTTTGCAGACTCTACTTAAAAGACACGCCCTCCTCAGTGGACAGTTAAAAAACACCAATCAAACTAACGATGACATCAAGTATTACCCAATCAAAAGTAGGAAAGGAGGCATCTTCATAAAATGCGTGTGGGATGATTTGCATGAGACGCTGCTTTAAAAAAAAAAATGATAAAAAAAAATACGGGATAAATCCCGTCCAGTATTGATTCAAAACGGGACGCGCAATTTCATTCTCAAACGCGGCACGATTCCGTATTTAAAGGACGGGTGGCAACCCTACAGTGCCAGGTAACCACCCATACAATCAGATTGTGATTCAGACTAGGAATGCAATGAATGTAATTACCCCGATCTACATACAAGGCGAAAGTCTTGCAACATTCAAAGATGATGGTTTGGGATAAGTACACCATACAACATAAAAGAGCTTATGAAGCCTTGAACCGAAAAAAGCAAGATCTCAGAGATCGTAAAAAAAAAAATAGGAGGTAATGTCGTTTTACTCGCTGTAGATTTTAGTCAAACATTACCAGTTATTCCACGAGGGAGACCAGCAGATGAACTCAACGCGTGTTTAAAATCCATGCTTCTCCCACGCTCGGTTATATGTCGCGTGTTCTCGGGTAGGTGCACCAAAAAATGTATACATTTAAGCATGTAATGGGCAAACAAAAAATGAGGTATACCCGAAGGCACTGCAGTAGTACTTAATGTAACTTTACTTCTTAAATGTTAATGTTTTACTGTTTAATAATTTATACGCTTCTTATATGTTGTTCAAATTCTTTTATCAAAATACCACTGACAGCGCAATGCACGATAACATGGAGTGAATACACCATACGCATCCGCCCACGGCTGCCCTGCTGTGCGCAGATAGGAGTTGATTCTACAATAAAATAAAATAAACATAAAAAGAGTAAAACAATCATCACCCATAAACCGTGTGTGTGTGTATATATGTGTATATATATAAGTTGATATGTGGATGTGTATATGTATATATATATATATATATATATATATATATATATATATATATATATATGTAGATATGTATATATATGTGTATATATATATGTATATATATGTTTATATGTGTGTGTGTGTATTTTATATATATAAAACACAGCAACACTCATAACAATGACAACACAATTACATTGACAATCATGTTACGTTATTTTTAAAATGTTTCCTTTTTTTTTCATAACCTCTTTAACACACTACTTCTCCGCTGCGAAGCGCGGGTATTTTGCTAGTTATGTATATATATGTATATATACATATATTATGTACATGTTTATGGATATGTATTTGTATATATATATATATATATATATATATATATATATATATATGCATATTGTGGCAGGCGGCTGGCATCCATGCACAGCCGGGACGCCCTGCACACTATATTCAGGGGGAGCAGCTCTGGACACTGCAATACCTCCCCTTGGATGCTAGATGGCCAACCCCCTGGGGTGGAGCAGTGCCTCGGTTTCCCGCAGGGCTCCCTGGGAATTGGAGTTTGGGTGCAGCCCTGTTGGGTCCCGCAGGCACTGCCAGGGGGTGCTGTGTTTGGGACTCCTAAACCCATGTGGGCAGCATATGCATCACACCGGGAAGTACAGCCAGAACTTGATGATCAAACACCATGAGCACTTCCGGGTGAACTATAAAAGGAGCCATCGACCACCAATCAGCGGCCAGAGTCGGGTGGAAGGAGGACAAGGTTGCCTGCGAGAAGTGGTGGTGCCAGAGAAGAGTGTTTGTACTTTTGCATTACTTGTGTGCTGTGCTTACTGGGACTGTGTATTGCCTGTGGGTCACGGGGAAGAAGTGTGCCCACAGACAAAGAAAATAAAAAGTATTTGTTTATTTTACACATGCCTCCCGTGTCCAGTTTGTGTCTGGTCGGGGCGCTATACAGTGTCCATCTTACAATATATAAATATATATATATATATATATATATATATATATATATATATATATATATATATATATATATGTATTTTTTTTTTAACTTTTGAAGGCAAACCCCATTAGGCTCAATGAAGCCTGAAGCCAGCTACTGGATTTGGCAGTCAAGCTGCTTGGGAGTGAGCCTTATTCTGGGTAGACCATCAAGGAGTAAGGCCTGCTTTTGGGAGCAGTTTTGGAGGCCTCACCTCACTGTGACCATTTCATGAGTTCCACAATCACAAAAGATGGTGATGTTGATTGAAATAAAAGAACTTGGCTAACTACTATAGTTTCCCTTGCTGCAAACCTTAACAGGACCACCAGCCCTATGGTGCTGAAAAGCCAAAGCAAATCATGTTTACACAGTACCCAGTTAAGAGTATTTGAAAAGAAAAGACCTTGATTTTCCTGTAGCTGGTACAAAACAGGGACATACTAGAATATCAATGAAAAATGAGTTTTACTTCTCATGTTGGATATTTTGCTTATCTTCATTTGAAGATGCAGTTTTTATCACAAAAAGAATGTATCTATGAAGAGTCATTTCACAGACATGTACCTGTCGCTGGCCCTGGTGCTGACTTTCCTGCCTCACTCAGTTGTAAGTCCAGTGCAGGGCTCCTCAGGTTTCTTTCTGAGTTATTTCTGTGGCTGCAAGTTTTTTATTCCAGCTAGTTTCACAAATCACTGAGTTACTTTTAAGTCTCATCAATTTATTTATTTATTTAGCTGGCCTTTCATCTTTTTTATTCTGCATTCAGAAAAGTGCTCTAGTGTGACATTTACATTTAAAAGAAGTTCAGAAAAGTGTACTTTTATCACACGGTTATACACTTTACTTTCTTTGACTATTCTCTTTTGATTCCCCATTTTCTGTGGAGATTCCTCCCTTACTTTTATCGATTAGCGCATGCAAGTAAGAATTTCTCTGTACTTTATAAGGCTGTTATGGTCACAGGTGCAAGCCTATTAATACTCACCATTAGTGACTCGCAGTGCAGACACAAGTGCAAGTAACACTGAAAGCTACTTCCATGTTTTGTTGAACCAGTGGCTCTCAACTGGACCACCGTAATTTTATGATTTAGTCACAGTTTTTATTTTTTTTGTTGAACCTTTTGAACCTCTTATTAGGTTTTAGAATGTGAAGAATTTAAATCTGCTATTGTTTTATTCAGACAAAATTTATTTACCATAGTTTAATTATTATTGTGTTGTTTCCATTGCCATTTTGTTAATAGAGTGCTCTGCATTTTTGTGGTGCGGTTGTTAATGTGTTGCTAAGTAATCGACCCCGAACTGTGACTCCATCACCCTGTAGGTCACAAAAGGTCACAACACGCACTTCCTATTCATCCGAATTTACTGCAAAATTGCACAAAATTCAGCCTGTATTTATATTATTAGTGTTCTGGTAAAAATGACCTATGCTGTATGCATTTTCAACAACAATTTAGGAATTAGATTTTTGGCTTGACGACAGTATATATTTGACTTCCTCATTATGAATCTTTACTTGTCTTTTGCCACATGTCTCTTCTTCTGGTCTCACAATTAAAAAAAGAATTCTGTCAACCCTTTCATGGCAGAATGCATAACTGCAGATGTTCATCCCAACCCGTTTCTATTAACTTCACTCCTGTCTTCATTAAGCAAGCTGGTAAGTCTCAGTTTCTGCCTTTTTATGTCAAACCAGAAATAACAAGATGGGTTTTTATTTAAATGTATCGAGCATTTTTATGTGTTACACTAAGGTTTTGCTTTTAAGATTTCATTTTTATATTCTGGTGATTTAAAGAACAACTTTGTTAGCTTTTAATTCAAAGCTATATTTTGACAATAATGGTGTACTTTAATAAGCCATGGGAAATTCTGCTTTTAAGTGAAGAAAATATTTTAAAAATACAATGTCTGTGTTTGCAGTTTAAAATGGGGTCAAAACAGCACCAGAACGAACATAACAAAGGATTTAAAGTTTACTGAGTACAGTACATGCACTTTATAACAACAAAGGTTTCAGTTTCAGAAAACTTGCCCTCCACATTTCTGAAGTATGTTTGTTACAGTAAAAAGGATACTGAAAATAACAGTCAGTCATAAAAACAAATGCTGTAAACTGCTCTTGTGTATGTATTGTGGCCACCGTGGGGACACCAGCTCCCCAAACCCGACACAGACAGATGCAAGACACAAGTCCAACACAACACACGTTTTTATTTACAAAGGGGAAACGCTTTCTTCTGTTTCCCACCGCACAAAACCAAAAGCAAAGTACAAATAAAGCAGCACTCCGTTCTTTGACTTCTTTTCTTTCTCTTCCTCTACTTGTCTCCTTTCACCTTCACTCCTCCACCAGCAATCTTTGTTGTCATCCTCCTCCTCCTCATGACTCTGGTTCCTGAGTGAAGTGAGATGGTCCCTTTTACGCTGCACCACGGAGCACTTCAGGTGGCCCATCAGTATTACCCAGAAGTACTTTTGGGTGTGGCAGAAGCCCAATGTTGCAGGGCTCTGTTGCTCCTGTGGCAGCCTCTGGTGTTACCCATGGAACCCAACAGGGCTGTGCTGAACACCAACTCCCCTGTAGCCCCATGAGAATCCGAGGCAAAGCTTCTAGCAGGGTATCTTCCATCTAGTGCTCAAGAGAAGGTCGTGCCCTGTGCATGTCTGATCCCCTAGTACTTCTATTAAGGTGGCCTCCCAGCTAAGAAAGTACTTCCCAGGCTTTTGTTTTATATATGAACTTGTGCCCTTTGGACCCCATTTTAAACTGCAAAAACAGGCACTGTATTTTTTAAATTTATAAAAAAAACCCAGCTTTCCATAGCAAATTAATGTAAACCGTGGTTATGAAAAAGCTGACTGCAATTCACAGTGGTACCCCAGGAGAAAACCTGACAACCCCCGGTCTATTGCACGTGTTCTGTCCAGTTTCTAATTTTGTGAATGATATCAACTCTGTCATCTAGTAAAGCAATGGCATGGTGGCGCAGTGGGTAGCGCTGCTGCCTTGCAGTTAGGACACTCCCTGTGTGGAGTTTGCATGTTCTCCCTGTGTCTGCGTGGGTTTCCTTCAGGAGCTCCAGTTTCCTCCCACAGTCTAAAGTCATGCAGGTTAGGTGCAATTGCGATTCTAAATTGTCCCTGGTGTGTGTGTGTGTGTGTGTGTGTGTGTGCCCTGTGGTGGGCTGGCGCCCTGTGTTGGCTGGGATTGGCTCCAGCAGACCCCCATGACCCTGTAGTTAGGATATAGTGGGTTGGATAATGGATGGATGGATGGATGGATAGTGTTTGGTGCTGATTTCAGAACATTTTTCTTAAAAGTTAATTGACCCTACAGTATATTAATTTTGTTAATCCAATTTAGTGTCAAATTTTCGGGAAGCAGCCCTGAACCGAGCCCTGTCACTGAGTCACGCTCAAATCAATTTAGATCTGCCAATTAATATAATCCATACATCTTGGAGGATTTGGGAGAAAAAACTAAACAAACACAGGAAGAACTTGCAGTCTTCACACAGATAATATCCGGGCATGGGATTTAAACTCAGGATGTTGGATCTGTGAAGAAGCAGCGCTAAATACTTTGCCACCCTGCTGCCCAACACCTAAATGCTTAAAGTTAAGCCCACTGTTATCCCAATTTCATTGCAGTGGATGTGAACACACAATGTCTGTGCCTCTATGACCAAATCAATGGGTGCAGAGGCTAAGGGAATGAACTTTAAACCCCAAGGTTTCTCTTCTGATTTCCATCTCTGTATTACTCTGTTATCCAGGGCATGTTGATTTAACCTGCCTCAAAAATTATCTGTAATACCTTGTAACATATTCTCATTTTGCAAATTTACTTAAACGAAGGAGTCAGTTGAATACTGTATATAAGAATAATAATCAAAAGTATGCAAAAAAGGAATTTAATAGAAAGAATATTTACCATTTCAAAAGTCCCTGTTGTCAGCAGGGAGAGGGAATTGTTATTTGCTTGCCTTAAATCTAATTTCTCTGTGTCTCTTTTCATTATCATTGCTCTATTTAACGTTGGCTCTACCTTATTAAGTCCATTATATTTTTGCTTAATCTTCATTATGCGTGCACCACAGCACCTCTGGTACCTGAATGCCTGTATGCATGCGCCTATGTGTTTGTGTTCTGTAACTGATGGCCTGTATTTTTTTTAACTTCAAAGCATGTCTCATCCTAAGGAGCTTGTTTTTAATGAAGCTACAATTTTGCACATTAGAAGAGTATATTTTGACATTTGCTTTTAGCAAATACGACAGTCAGACTGAGATGTCTTGAACCAACGTGAAACATCCAACAGTGAATGCAGTCATTTGATTTAATGAAACAAAGTTTTCAAATGCAATATCTGTGTCCTTCTTTGTAATTGTCAGTTTCAGGCAGTTTTAAACCGCACAGTAATGGATTTCTGCAGACACTTAATTTTGTGTCGGTTATAAAGTATTTAGTCTGTGTGTCACCTGCATAGAGCACAGCAGATCAAAGCCCATTTCTGTGTCATCTTACTTTAAAAGCATTCTCTCAACACCACCACTTTGACTACTAGCATGAGTGCAACCAACAAAATCTAATTTAATTTATCTACCAAAGCATCCATGATCCTCCAGAACCAAAATCAAACCCCTTGTGTTTCTTCACATGATTGGAAGCTGTTATTTTCATGAAGTCACTGTCCGTCAGGCCTTCTCCTGGATTTGAAAAATAGTGTGAGACAAATAAAAACCATAGGGCTGTGATGCCCCATGTGCCTGAGGCCTTGGCACTGCCCCCACCCTGGGGCATCAATAGTCATGATCAAGAATGGGCCAGGGCAAGGGAGTAAACGAGTGTGACACTTACTTTGCCAAAATAAGTAACAGTTTATTCGAAACATGGAGAAATTGAAGTGCATTTAAAGGTTCAAACAGTGCATGGTCCCAACACAATAAATATGTATTTCAATAAACAAAAAAAAACAACCCATAAAGTGTCTAAGGATTAAAATCCAGTATGGAAAGATAAAATCATTATGTTTTTTCCTTCATACTCTTTTTCAGTCCTGATCAGGACCCACAGGTATCCAATAGACATGGCCACCACATCCCTCAGATCTGCCAGCTCAGCCATTACCCCCATTAGACACTCCAACTCCCAGAGTGCACTGCACTCCTCCATATCGGGACCCCATCCTTTTACCTACTCCCCGTGACCTCTTACCCTCTCACCATGTCTATCTTTCAGCTTCTTCAGTTGCCAAGAGTGAAACCACCTCTCAGAACTCCTTCAACCATCTGTCCTGCTCTTAATAAGCTAGTCAGCAGTATGAGTGCTGCCTGATTTATCCTCCTCCATTTACTTTTCCCCAAAACCAACGGACACGATCTCTTTACTTTTCTTTCCTTCTCTTCTCCTCTGTCCCAATGTATAAACCCTGCTCCCTTTCACTCCATTTTTATGCTCACTGGTGCCTCCTAATTATCACGCAACTGCCACCCAGCAATCATCCATTAACATTGGTGTGTGTGCACCTCTGCACCACCTTGAGCAACACAGGTTGTGCCGCTACAAAAAAGGATTAAACCAATAAAAACAATTTGCACCTCTTACTCGTTTCACAACAAGGGCACACAGAAACCTTTGGGAAGGGGTTTTAAGAACTTGAAAGGCCTCAGAGCCTGTTCTTTATTTTCTTCTGTGGATCAAAGTACATCTTTTAGAAGTACGTTACCTTTCACAAACACCTTGAAATCCAATGTGGATTTTTCCACTTTAGGAGAACAGGAGACTACAAAGAAAAAAGAAAAAAAAACTCTCTTGGTTATGCTGTTGTGGAGGGACACCCAGTGGGTCTTCTGTTTGTTGGAAGACTCTGAGAGAGCTGGGACTGGGAAATCAGACAACAAAGTCCTGGACTGAGTCACATTCCAAGCAAACCAGGTTTCTGGGTACAAATTTGAAATACTAATGCAGCGTAACGGAAATTGACATAAATAGATGGTTGCTAGTTTATTGATTCACAATGTTGAATTTGTAAATGTTTTTGTTGAGAAAAAACAACTGTCAACAATGAAAAAATATACTAAACACATAAGTGATCAACACACCTTACTGACTCTTCTTCACATCTTTGATGCAATAAAGTAGCTGATTACTAAAAGCATTACTGTCCCAGAGTCAGAAGAAAGAGAAGCCACAGTGACACCAATTGCCAGCACAAATCCCTAGCCTCAGAGCCACCTCCCCGCTTCCAAACCCAGAAGTAATGTCAACAAGACAATGGTCAAAATTCCTAAGTAAATTTTAAAAATGAGTATAAAACTTCACAAAAACGAAATACTGTAATAGAAAATGTAAACCCTGACAATAAAAAATGATACCCCAGAAACTGAGATTCATTTTTGGATATCTGAAATTCTTTTTGGGACACCTTCCTACATTGGAATAAACAGATTCAAAATGAGGGACATTTTGGATTCCTCGGCTCAGATTGCTGAGGCTTTTCCACTAGTTAGAGCTGCCAAAATACTACATTTCAGGTAAGAGTCCTAAACATTACCAATTATATCAGACGTAAGACATGCATATTTGTCTACATGCACCGTTGCAGAAAATTAATTGTTTTGCAGTTTTTTTGCTACTTTTTTGCCGTTTGGTGTTTTAATTTTGTTTGTATGCAATGTTTACATTACACAGGACACCAATTTTTTCTGGCTTCTTTGATACTTTCCAAACTTTGCACTCTGTCATGATTAGCTTGGTTCCATCTGGTCCCTGGTGTTTTATGGAATGGCAGCATAAATATGATTTGCCTTAGCTGTGAGCACTGTAAATTCAGTGTTCTTTAGGGGCTTGCACATAAATATTTTTGCCAATTTATAAACCAGAAAATGGTGGTCTGCAGCTACTAATGATCAAATGCCTTGCTTTCCCATAATCCATTGGTTATTATCTTTACTACCAACTGTAGCTTTTCACAGCAAATAGCCTTCATTGCCACTTTGGTGGCAGGTTTATTAAATGTACCAGAGCCACTTTCTTGGAGTACATTATAAATGTGTATCTGGAATGCATGTTATGATTGTTAGGGCAATTATACCACACACATATTGTGCCATTGTCTGTCAGACAAATGAAGTGGTAACTGCTTCAGTAAACATGGGTCATATCCACCATCCAGCTAAATGCATACCTAAGAAATGTGCAATGACACAAATGTCCCTTTAATGAACAAATTGGATCTATTCCGTTGGCATCAGCTAAAACTCTCTTCTAGCAAGAGTGGATTTTCACTGTACTGGCAGGCAGCACGGCTCATCTCATTTAATCTTGAATTGCTGGCAGACAAGCTGAGATGTTTGGAATGATATATGTCTGTACTGCCCATCAGAGTCTCTTCACCACTAAAAAAATCCAAAACCCTACTGTGAAGATCACTCAAGGGCTGCACTGGGTCTCAGTTTCTTCACTCGCTTATCTGTCTAACAAATTTCTTGCTTGAAGCATTAAAAAATACAAAAATAAATAGCAATTTCTGAGCAGGGGCACCTTTGGGTGATACACTGACCTAGCACTAAAAGGCTACAAAAATCACAAATGTTTTCACTTTTCCCATTGGCTTTAAAATATTTGTGGTTATTCAAAATAATCATTTTCTCCAAGACCAACAGATCCCCAAAGACAGATGTTACTGGAAACTTTAGATAGCGCCTCGATAATCATTCAAACTTGGGACCATAGGTTCTGCCTTGGTCTTATCTGGACACATTTTAATTGAATTAGTTACAGTACATGTTAAAAGTGTTTTGAACATGGATGAGAAACCCTGCAGCACATTCCCAATATGCTCAGTGCATAATCTGGTTATGGGTGGCAGACAAGAAATGCCCAGAAAGTAAAGTCTAGCTATGCTCTGTTTGGCCACTGTCTACCAGCTGGTGTGATTTGTCCATTTTTCTACCATCAAAAATCGCACCCAAGTACAAAAACAACCTTCTATTCACCTCCCAGTTTTCATTTTCTCTCTGTCTGCACACTACCAGTTTGCCAGTTAAACCCTTAACCCAACTCACTTCCAATGACAATTCCCATTGATATGCTCTTGAGTTTGGGTTTAGAAATCTCCAGGGGTCTGATAAGTTGTGATCAATTGCAAACTGTGTAATTGTTTTTTGCAGTGTTAGATGTCCTCACCCCTGTGGCAGGAGTCCTATCAAGGTCTGGATTTAAAACACAATTAAAGTCCCCAGCTATTATAATGTTCACATTAGGAATTGATACAAATACGTTTTGGATGAAGTCCCTATCATCCACATTGGGTGTGTAGATATTTATCAAAATCACTTTACAGTTAAATAAATTACCCATGACGATAACATATCTCCCTTTAGGATTAGATATGACATCTGATACTACAAATTATATTGTTCTATGTATAAGAATTCCCACATCTCTAGTTTTTTTGTATAGCTGGAATGGGATATTTGGCCAGTCCAGTCTCTGTGCAACCAAAACTGATCCTTGCTTAGTAAGTTGGACTCCTAAAAATACGATTTTAGCGTTTCGGCCTGTTAGGTGAGTGAATACTTTCTTTCTCTTTAATTTTTGATTGAGATCTTTAACATTCCAGCTCATAAAGCTAACTGTTTGGCCATTGAGACATTACTTCTGAACTTTTGTTGACATTTTATGGTCCTAATTTAAGATAGTAAATTATTACATAAGATAGCTTTGACCTTAATTTCCAAATTTTCCAGGAGTTATTTCCATATGGGCTATTGTCGTGTTGTCACTTACAATTGTAAGGATTAAAAGGATAGATTAGAAATAGCTTGCTCTCTCTCTCTCTCTCTCTCCCTACCCCATTTTGCCTCCCCACATGAGGCAAGACCACACTTCACTAAGTCCCAGTCCTCTGACACACCTACAGAGCACGTCCAAAACAAAACAAGCCCCCCAGCAGCAGCGTATAAAGATTAAAACTGAGATATCAGTGACAAGTTTAAAAGGCCTTTGACAGGGAACATCTTTTAAACAGGAGTTACTTTTGGGCCAGTTATCAGAGTCATTCCTGCGGTGGGTTGGCACCCTGCCCGGGATTGGTTCCTGCCTTATGCCCTGTGTTGGCTGAGATTGGCTCCAGCAGACCCCTGTGACCCTGTGTTCGGATTCAGCGGGTTGGAAAATGGATGGATGGATGGATCAGAGTCATTCCTGGAGTCTGGATCGTCCCTTGATAGTTGTGAGGCTTTCCTACTAGACCTCCATCTGGTGACTCAAGGTGCTCCCCATTAAAGGACCAGATACCCTTACTTGCTCCCTTGCTTCCTGCCCTGAATATGCAGAATGGCTTCATTAACTCTAGGTGGATTCTTCAAAGCCCACCTGTTGGACTGGGAGAGTTCATCTAGCATTTGGTCACCCTACTTCCCACAAACGAAATATTACCAGACATAAATCTTTTTGGCAGCTCTTGTTTACTAACAATGATATTAGAGGGGCTTCCCCAGCTTCCAGAGTGGGTTTCTTTTTTATAGAATACAGTACATTCACATACCATGTGCCAGTCCTGTACCCTGGATGCCCCAGCAAACTCATGCCACTGAGAAATATAAGATGGCTAATGCTGTGCAGTGTATATCTCAAGACTGATGAGTATAAGTCATTTTATTACTGTGTGTGATGTATCAGTATAGCACTCTGCTACTTTTATCACAAGGGTTTTAGTAATTTGAAAAAAGAGGTTGTTTTTCATTTTTCATTTTCAGTTTCACCTTTGTAATATGAATGGTCCTGAAACAGCAATAAATTGTCATGGACAGCGGTATCCCATAGGACACAAAGTCTGCTTGCATTAGCCTTTCTAATTTATAAAAAGCTGCAATGGTTTAATAGAAAAATAATCAATAATTTAGTGACAGAAAGGCAGGAAACGATAAATACTCCTGGAAAGAGATACATAGATGGATGTCTCTGAGACAGGCATACCATCCTGTGCAGACAGGGTCTCAACTCAAGGTCACTTCCCACTAATATCATCCATCGATTTTTCTACCTCCTGTTTAAACCAAGCAGCTGGCATCCATTCTGGAAAGAAAAAGCAAGCGTAAAAGCTCCAGTCCTGGAAGGGATTTCAGTCTATCACAAGACACACACACCCATTCAAATACCAATCAAAGTGACAGCAAGTGTTCAGGCTGATGGAGAAACCACAAATCTTTAAAAACTCATAAATGTCATGAAAACAGGGCAAATACAATGTAATTCTTTCTTATATACTGCTCTTCTCAGAGGGCATGGTACAATTTTAGAAAATGAAGCAGTAATACAAAAATTCCAATTCCTGCTCTGCATACAGTAGACAAATATATAACAGAACATTCTCACACTCTCAATCTAATTTAGGATTATGGGGGAATCAGAGTCTATTACTGTAATAATAATGATAATAATAATACATTTTATTTATATAGCACCTTTCCCATGCTTGAGACCCCTTCACAGAGTCTCAGAAAGAACAGCAAGGTATATTTAACATTGGATACAAACATTTTCTGCATGCAGCACTAAAACACATAAATACAAAGTATTCGATCGAATAAAAAACAGTAAACCAGAGTAAAATACTAAATTCAATACCAAATGAAAAAGCCTGAACAAATAACATAATTTTCAATATAACACACACACACAAATTACCCTGAGCATCTGGACAGAGAGGTAAACTGAAAGAAGAGTCAGAATGTTAAGTTAAGTTAAATGCCTTCCTGAACAGATGAGTTTTAAGCTGTTTTTTAAAAGAATCAATAGAGTAAACTGATCTCATTCATTTTTGGGAGGTAATTCCAAAGTCTGGGCGCTATAAAAGCCCTGTTGCCCATAGAGTGCAGGTTAGCGTGAGGCACAATGAGATTGCCAGAATCAGAGGACATTAGTGGACGAACAGGAGCATCTAGAGTAACACTACATTCAAGGCAGGGACCTATCCTTGGATGGAGTACCAGCCAATGGCAATGCTCACTCAAGTACACATCCACACGCTGTTCCATCACACTTCAAATGTGGGAGAAACCTGAGTATTTGGAAAAATAGCATAAAGACCAGGGATCTCATGTATAAATGGCGCGTACGCACAAAAATGTTGAGTAAGAACGTTTACATGTTCAAATCGTGATGTATAAAACCTTTAACTTGGCGTAAAGCCACACACATTTCCACAGTAGCGCATATCCTGGCGTACACAAGTTCTGCACTCGGTATTGCAGACTGACGGTACCCAGCGTCAAAGCAGTGCTACTGTTTCTGTGTGGTTACCCTTTCTTTTTTAGATCCACATCCCTGACTCGGCTTTATAAATACACTGAAATTAACCGCTTAATGTTTATTAGTTTAATGCATCTGATTGTAATTCACCTGTAACAATATAATGGTCCACAGAATGGTCAAACTATTCTAAATACAATAGCTGCTTAAGCGTTGTTACTCTCACTGCACCTTCTTCTTCTTCTTCTTTCAGCTGCTCACATTAGGGGTTGCCACAGCAGATCATCTTTTTCCATATTACTCTCACTGCACCACTCGGAGTATTTATATCACTGTATCTGAGTGGGGAATCACAGATCTACAGCAGCTGATCAGAAAGAAAATTATCAGTATACAGCATCAAGCACACGCTGCCTCAGCCATGCTGTCTATTGAACTGCTCTCATACGGCAAACGCTTTAGAGCCTTTCCTGTACGGACCTCGCGGTTCAGAAACAGTTTCATCCCAAGAACTATAAACACACTCAAACAGTCTATCAAGTGCTCCTGGTAGAACTGTTTGTACTTATAAGTACAATTACCTCACTGTAAACTTGCGATACAGTGATAATATTGCACAACCTGAGCCACTTTATAAAGCGTGTATTTACATATGATGATTATGTAATTTTTAAGAGGAAATGCAGCAAAATATGTTTATTATATTATACAGATAAAACTTTAACTTCATTTAAATAATCTACATTGTTAATAATTAAACATGTGAGGACATAGTGCCAGCGCTGGGCGCTCCATTCACGGATTGTTCCTTTCTCGTGCTGTATTCTTGCTGGTGCTGGAAGGACAGATGGATAGAATAATTAAACACGTACTACGAAGATATTTCAATGTTCCTTAAAAGTTTTGAAGAATCGGCGTTCTAAGCTTACAGATGGCTTAAAGTCTATACAGAGCTGATTGTGTGGCGATTGGGAATTTGGAAAAAGAAAAGTAAGGACAGGAATTGGGGTTAGTATGTATCAAAGAGAAAGTACTACCGCAATAAAGTATTTCATCGAAGGTCACGCATGCCGCAGCAAGCATCTTGCGTGAGACATGAACAATCACATGCTTCAACTCCTATCATCATGAAAATTATATCACGTATACATCTCAGTAATTTAATTATTCAGAGAGCTGTAATATAATGAATGTAATTGATTCTGTGTCCTGTCGAAGGAAGAGAAAGCCCAGAAGCACGTAGTGATTCACACACATAGAACACATAGAAGATCGAATACAAAACAAAGCATTTAACGTGCTACTTTATTTACAATGGAATTTGAGAAACTAGTAAATTAAACGATTTTAAGATGAAGTTTATGATGTTCTACTTTAATGACAAAATAAACTACGTGATTAAAGTGGAAATTTTGAGATTAAAGTTGACATTTCATGCTTTTTTCCCACTGTGTGCCTTTTTTTTTCTCTGTACCCTAATAAGCTTTCATATGACACTCAGACTGTGGGCTACGACTCGCCATTTCACGGCGATGTGACACCTCATGTAGTGGGAATTAGGATCACCAGCCTACACTCTAGGTGTCTAGTATGTGAGGCCGAGCGTGACCAGGATGATGGTGTAAGACAGGGAGACACGGACACAAAAAGGGTTGGGTTTTTTGAAAAATAAAGTGAGGTTTTATTTACAGGTGCACTTAAAGAAAACAAAAATAATATCCTGTGGAATTTATATATTAATACACAGTCCAATACCGCAAAGAACACACAAAAACAGTAAGTAAATGGAGCCCAAAAATAGTGACTATATTGAGTATTTATAGTGTTGACTGAAAGTCCCAAATGAAAAAAAATACTGCATACAAACTAGTGAAAACCGTATATACACGAACCAAAATGAATCCGTCTTCCTCCACAGTGCTCCAAGTCAGGAAGCTGCTCCTTCAAACAGTGTATACAGGATTCATCAAAACAAAAATATTCAAAATACAGAAAAAGTGTATATACAAAAATAAACAGTGCACCAATAACCACAACCCAATAATACCTCCACCAAAGTTAATCCAGAGATATTTATATATACAAGAAAAAAATATTTACAATAAGCAAGGCACAAGCCATAATGCTTGGTAAATTCAAAATGCTGTTCTACCAAGTACCTGTCTCTAAGAAGATCTAGTCAGAAAGAACCCCCTCTAGAGGCCATGATTCCCTTTTGTATTCGGCGCCCTCGCGCCAACCAATTAAACTGTCCTACGTCATCCCTCTGCAAGAACACAATGACGAGAACGCATCTGCGAGAAGTGGCGTCTCCTGTCCTGCAAAAATTCTATAAAAAGTCGAGCAGCTGGCGTGCGAGTGCATAGCTGTGCCAGCTTTTGAGACGCAAACTGCGCTTCTGCCTTAAGTGAAAGTAAGCACTTTCCATTTTCATGTACTTCCCTTGAGCTACTGCCCAGACAACTACAAACATGGGGTCCCTTTTCTAAACTGTGGTAAACTAACATTAAGGCGCTTCACACTTTTTTTTTTTACTCCTTTAGTTATGAGGTAACGGGAGGCACACGCAGGAGTAGAGGACGACAATACCATCCCGGCCAGTTAATGGCAGGGCCGTCTCTCTAGTCTACACGAGACCCACCGCGACACTCTCCAAAAGGTGCTAATATGGTCAGTGAAGACGTCTGTCTTCATTATATAAAAAGGAAAAAGGCAAGTTTCCTTTCTTTATACTTTTTTAACCTTTTTGTTTCTCAAACAAATGCCTCTCTCAACACCATGCAGAAGTCACATAACTAAATTTATTTAATCACAGGTAATGCCAGTAAGGCACATTACCACAGACGACTTTGATATGTGACTTTGCGACTTTGTGAACTTGAGCTTTCGAGTTTCTCCGACACACTACGTCACTCGATCAACTTCCTTTTGTTGTTTATACCACTGTTTAAACCAACAAATAGTACGTTTTTCCTTGCCTCCACTTGGTATTTGCTGAAATTCTTCTATTTTCCCTTGTGCTTTTGCCATTGTCTTTTCACAGAAGGCTGATCTTAAGGGCTATTTATATTGATTTGCATATTCAAAGAGGCATAATTCTGGGAGGAGTTGGGGCGGGACAGCAGGCGCGTGCATGTGCGTTACTTTTCATGCTGACCGGGACTTATGGAGAGGAAGAATGTGGAAGTTGGCGTTCACACAGATTTATGCATCTGGATTTTTTGTGCATAAGCACATTTCCACTTTTGTGCTTACGTCATGTTATAGTGCAAATTCTACGCACGGCATTAAGGCCCCAGGTGTGATATTCTAACTCAGGACACTCAAAGCACATGGCAACAGCACAGATCATTTTACCACTCTAACTAAAATGTATTCACCAAGATTTATTTCAAACTAGCAAATCATCCACGATTGATTTCACTTAAGCGGACGCAATGACAGACAGATGTATATTTAATTACATATATAGTAACAAAGTAATACATGTATAAATCGCTATAATTTTATATAGGCAATTAAGAAAGGAAAATGTAACAAAACACACACAATTTAGGTAACAGATGAGTAAGAGGGTGGGGTGGTCTAGAATATGAAATTTCAAAATTCAGCTGAGCTGTGCCAAACTGACCCACACCTGCCACCGGCATCTTACAATATGCTATACAAAATTAATAAAAAACTAACTGCCACACCAAATTACCCTGTAAGGGGGCAGTGCTGTGTGGCACAGCTACTGTATATTAACCACACTGACTATAGTCGACTCTACTAGAACACTGAGTTATTAGCATCACAAAGAATTGGATTGTTTGTTTAAATTCCTTCATCCAACAGAACACTAGACAAGTGCCAGCAAGGCTGAAATAAACTCATCAGAGCGGCAGACTTTAATAACAAAAAGAAAGTGACAGACAGAAAGTATTTCATGCAATAAGTTTGTTCATGATAAAAATATTTATTCATCTGATTCATTTCAGAAAGACATTCATTTATTAACTGAGTAGCTGCTGCACACCTCAATATATGCTTAAAATGTAATTTATCAGTTAGATTTCTGGAAGGAAAAAATGCCAGTCCATTATAAGATGTGCACAGTGATATGAAAGACGCAGAGGTGCAACTCCAGCAACCCTGACAAGATGGCTGTGCATTGCATCTGAAATAAAGATCACGGAGCCCTGTGTCAGCTGAAAGATGGCAATGGCATCACCTTGCCTGGCACTTAGTCAAATATTATGTCAACCTATGACCAAAACAATGCCTTTCAAATTATTACTATTCATTATTGAATTTGTCATTCAGGCCTCTGATTTGTGGACTCTACTATAATCTGTCTTACTGCCTAACACTTAAAGCAGGACCCATTTTAGCCAGAGGTGTGTGAGCCATGGGGCATTGTGTCATTTATAGGATAGAGCTCTTTAAATTGAACACATCACTGAAACATGAATGATTATGTAGCCCAAACAGAAGATGTCTTTAGTCATCTTTACAATATTCATTCCTCCTTTTTGTAAGCACACTTTCATAAGGTCTGCGATGAGCATATTAACTGAAAGCTATAAAAAAAAAGTAATGAATAAATGGCTTCAAGTAAAACATGTATACATCTTACATAACTCATATCTCTGATTTGCTGAAAGTTTATTTTAATTAAGAATGGTATGGGGGCACAGTGCCTCTCTGTCTGAATGGTATTTGTACGTCCTCCCCATGTCTCCCTGGCTTTATTCCCAGTTTTCTGGCTTCCTCCCACATCTCAAAGACACGCAGGTCAGGTTTATTGGCAGTTGCAAACTGGCATGTTTAAGAGTGAGTGGAGGCGTGTGTGTGAATATGCCCTGTGATGAACTGGCACTCTGTCCTGCCTTGAGCTCGTATAATCACATAATGGAAAAAAATAAGTTTAGAGACTAAGTGGATGGAAGGAGTATTTACTTGATTATTAAGTAAACACAGTATCCAAGAAGAACTGCAATGGTTTGGCACTACATCCAGTGTTGGATCACTCCTGGCATCTAATACTGCCCCAGTGGCCCTGCATTCAATTAAGAACAATAGAACAATATTGATTAGAACTGGCCATTTATCCCATTAAGCTTGCCAATACTGTCCACCTTATTTCTCCAAAATGAGATCAAATTAAGTGGTAAAGGCTCATAAACTCCCATAGTTCACCACATTATCTGATTCCTTATTCCATGTGTCTGTGGTTCTCTGTGTGAAGGAAAAACATCCTGACATTTACACAAAACTATGACAGAATCTGCCATCTCCATGTGATTTTGTTTCAGAATAACTGCTGGGATCACCTGTACTAATTCACTTTATAATTTCAAATACTTCACTCAAACACTTCACTCTTAATTTCTATTTGTTTAACTGAACAAGTTGAGCTTCTTCATTCTTCCTTTATATGTCGCTCTCCATGGTTGTGGATCAGTCTTGTGGCTCTCCTGTGTACTTTCACTAGCATGGCGGCGCATTCACATATAATGTGAAAAGCTCCTACTGTGAGTCACACCTGTCTATCTGTCTGTCTGTCCATCTGTCTGTATGAAATAACTTGGTGTCAAGTTCCATCTAATAACTGGTCTGAAGTCACTCCACAGAGAGTTTGGTACATTTATTATTGATTCAGCAGATCCATTGGAGAGACGCATAAGTAAATTCGGCATTGAACTGAATCCTCTCTGGCACACAAAAGCATTTCTTCAAGTTTTATAGATAAGAAAGACAGCTAGAAGGCAATTATTTGTTTTATGGTATGTCAAAGAGCGAGAAAGATGAGAAAAACATCTTCAAGCCTGCACCATTTTTGAGAGATGCTGATGAGAATCCTTATTGTTATAATAGCGATATGTGTGTGTGTGTGTGTGTGTGTGTATGAGTATACATGCGCATAAAATGGATAAAGAATTATATAAAAATAGGGAAAAATAAATAAAATATAACTTCCTTCACACTCATATCCCAGTGGACTGATTTTGTTGAAATCTGGCACACTTATTCTTCAAGGAAATTAGAAAAGAAAGTTCTATTGTCATTGAGATATCTCAAATACAGCCATCTGTACACATTTTTGAAATTTCAAAATTTCCCCCTAAAAACAGAGAAACATTCTAGGCAACTTCAATTCCAGATTAGTTTACTCTTTCAAATTTACCTTGAGAGAGGTCACTTCAACTTCGATATTTTGTATATTTTCCTCTTTAACTTCTCCGACAGCCACTCCTGACAGCAAAACAAATCCCCAGTTCAAGTTAATCAAATGCTGGGAGAGGAGCACATGCACAAGCCGCTTGCACACAAGCTCACTTTTCATTCTTCCTGAGGTAAGTTAACTGTACAAGCAAACCGTCTCTTAAATAGAAATTAATGTATGAGGAAAGGAATTATGTAAGTGTCACTCTATAGGCAAAGAGTAACCCAAAATGTACTCTGCATTTATGTTACACTGAAGTCACCTCGCAGCTACACTCTCTACAGAAGATAATGACTCAGTATTTATCTGACTATGCAATGTATTGACAAAACTCCAGACCTGCTCTTCATCATGGTCTGAAGCAGCCACTAATTTTACCTTGAGACTTCAACAGATGTTTTAACTTCGCATCCTGTACTTTGTTTATAACTGTTATGTTTAAGAATTTGATCTACAATTACTAACAGACACTCTAATAACCATCCACATATTTAACAACATGACATTGTAAAGGGTTGTTAAAACGCATATATATTTAATATGGTCTACTAATTGCATTCTATTAATGATGCTATTTTTTTCAAATGACTTATTATGGGAAATATATTTAATAAACAATAATGCAATAACAACTCTGATGAAGTAACTTAAAAAAATCCAAAATGTTCCAACTTCCAAATCAGTTATCTAATTTATTGAATGCAGCTGATTGTTACTCCATGTCTACATTTTCTAAGTTGTAATATCTCAATATTATATAAAAAAAATCCTGAGACAAGACAAGACTTTTTAGCCTGGGACAAGATGTGACTTTTTCAGAGAGATACAGTACTTTCATGTTCCCTGAGACGAGACTTTGTGCCGAGAAATTTAACCACGCCTGGGGCCGGAAATAAAAGACAAAGAGTAGATGACAAAGTAGAACATTGTAAAGAGGTTCCAAAACATTGACGCGATACACATGCAGAGCAAGTTAGAAATAATGAAAGTACTAAAATTCAAAAGTCTCAAAAAAATGATAGTAAAGATCGTATTAGCGCAAACAAACAGAAATTATTACTTGGAGAAATACAGCAAAAAGAGATAGAATATATGGACATAGGTGATATGACAGAAGTATGTAGATATTGTTTGGATTTTAACTTTACGTCAGAGACTTGTAGATCGTCTAATTCGTGTTGCCATCAGGGAAAAGTAGCATTTCTTCCCGATGAAGAGGCATATCAATGAGAATTAAAAGATTTGTTGTTTGGTGAAAGTGAAATCCACATACATGAGCGGCAGAGACATGAAGTGGCTGGCATGTAGCGCAGACTGGGGGGTTGGAGAGCAAAGCGATCAGGGAGCAAAGTCCCCTAGTGAAAAGTAAGAAAGATCTGTTATTTTGTTCATTTGAGAAGGAGATCTCTATGGTTATGCTTCAGTACATTAATCATTACATACAAAGTTCATATTTCAACTGCCACCCTTTCATATTAGCACTAAAGCTAAGGATCTAATCCAACTCTAGAACCATTCCATCCAGATGTTTAGTTTCACACTATATTTTCTGAAAGCAGTTAAACTTGCAAAACCAAACAAAAACAATATGCTTGCTGCATTTATGTAGGGGTATGATTCATAAATATTCTAAATGGTCACCTTTAGCTCTTCTCTTTTTTCATTAGGCTTTTGTTCCATGTGCCTGTCAGTTGCTTTTTGCGTAACTGCAAATTTGAACTGATTAGAAATTCACACCCACTCCTGGTTTTATGTTGAATATAAATATTTGCTTGGGTAAGTTATCTCCTAAGACTGCATTGCAAAGTGACTTCATTGAACCTTTAAGGTGACTTCACTTTGCATTGTCCCATTTAAACATTTGCTGTAAAAGCTTCTTTAGCATTGGAACGGTTTCATTAGCTTCAAACGATCAGCACTCAGTGGCGTAGGAAGGGGGGTGCGGTGGGTGCGGCCTGCACCGGGTACCAGCTCTGAGGGGGTGACAAAAAATTGCCGATTTTGTATTAATGCGCCTTCTTGTTACATAAAATAACGTGAAATAATTTACATGGGCTTTAACAATCCCTAATTGCTGTAAATTGCGGGTGAACAATGTGATGCTGTAATGATTTAGTATTATTGTGTGGTGCGTGGTGGTGGTGGGGGGTGTTCTGTCTCGTTTCTTTTGAACTGTGCTGATGCTCAAGTAAACAAACAACCGGTCCTGTGACTCATTGTCTCATCCCTGTCACAAATATATCATCGCCCCAAGTCGTTCTGTGCAACTAGATGATATTTTTAACCCGAACATCATAATAATATAGTCGGCACGAAACGTTTTAGACAGTGGGGTGGGTAGGTATTGTCCGCTCTAGAACTGACCATAAAGTAAACAAGTTTACTTTAGGATCGTTCTACGAGGGAACGGACAATATCTCCCTCCTCATCCCACTATCTTAAGGCCCCTATAGCCTATATACGAGCCGGGACACACGACAAAATCATGTGTCACAATTCTGATTAATTGGCAATTTGGCGTAATTTTTGGCGACAAATCAGAGGCCGAGAAGGGGCAGTATTGGGAAATTATCATTGGCGTTCTCTTGATTTGGCTCGTTATTGCCTTTATTTTACGTCGCCAAGACGGTATTTTTCAAACGTATTTTTTTCTAATTTTTCGGTGCTTCTTCGTTTTTTCCTTGAAATTCATGTCGGAAATCTATGGTAACTTAAACGTGTGCATAATTTATTGTTCCAATTTCAATGTATTTTTCGAGATGTGCTGTTCATAGTTTGATTGAAAATTACAATGAGCTTTCTGTAGATGGTATCCTTACAGAAATTCCACGCCTAAGAAGATTTCTAAAAGCCACCAAAGTTCCAAAAGAAGAGTCTCTTGGTTGGACTTCCATAAGATTCTTAGAGTTTGTGGTTGAATATGAACTTTTAGATTCTGTTCCCAATCTCACTTTAGCATTAAGATTTTTCTTAACTTTATGTGTTTCTGTTGCATCATGTGAGAGGAGTTTTTCGAAACTCAAACTAATTAAGAATTATCTCAGATCCACTATGAACCAAGCATGACTCTCTAGCTTAGCCATTTTGTCAATTGAAAATAGTGTAGCTGAAGGTATCGATTTTGATGACGCAATTTCAAAATTTGCAGAACAAAAAGTTAGAAAGAAGAGATTCTAAGTATCATGTTAAAGTACAGTTTGTTGGATTAGAGCCTAGAGAACGAAACTTGTAAACAATTGAGTTTTCATTAAATTGTATTATAATAATAATAAAGTTATGCACTAGGTACTATCACTATGAAAAAAAAGATGTCTTACATTGTACATTAAACTGGCTTATTAATAAAAAGGCATTCTACTTTTTTTTTATTCATAAAAAATTGTTTACAAAATAATTAACATTAATGCCCTCTTTACGTAACCAATTGAATAAAAAATTGCTTTCTCCATTAATTTCATTTTATATTTTGGTGGACATGGGGGTGACAAGTTTAAACTCTGCACCGGGTGCCACCAGACCTTGCTACGCCACTGTCAGCACTGACTTAATTTCAATGGCTAGTGAGAGCAGGATGAGGAATTGAAATTCTTGAGCACTGTCTGAAGTCCATCATAAAACTAGTCAAATACACAATAGTGTGATTATAAATGGGCAGCATTGTAGCACCACAGTTAGCACAGCTGCCGTACATATCCAACATCCTCTGTTCAAGTTCCACTTCCAGTCCTTGTCTTTATGGAGTTTTTATGATCTGCCTTAGTCCATGTAGATTTTTCTGCTGGTACTCTTGTTTTTTTTCCATGTCCCCAAAGCTACGTATATTGGTGATTCTAAATTGGCCCCGTAGGTGTGTGAATGAATAGACCTTATCAAGCACTGGCACGTGGGAAAGGCACTATGTAAATAATTGCATTATTATTATTATTATTATTGTTGTTGTTGTTGCTAACCCATCTGGGATTAATTCCTGCCCACCACCCAATGTTGCCTGAACAGATTCCAGCTTCCACTGTCATGAGTGGGATTTGGCAGGATTGTGAATGTTATTCAATAAGCAATCCAGCATTACTCAATACCAAACAGTAACAGACATGGTAATAATATTTGTCAGTGATAACTGTCACACTCCAGAAATAGTGTCATTGTGAGCTTGCACTGGTTAAGGTTAACTCCAGGTTTACTGATAATGCAGTAGTGGACAAAAGAGACAAACTCTGAGGACAGTGACAAAAGTGTCAATGGATAGGAATAGTCAATATAAGGACTGATGATTGCAAGGTTTCAAATATATAGAAAGGACTAAATTAAGAAATGAGCCAAGAGACCTGCTATACTAAAGAGCAGCAATTAAATTCAGGAATGAAGGCTCTGTAGTACTAGGGTGTTGTACCGTGTTAGCCATTGTGAATGTAGAGAAAAGCCAAGCAAAATGACACCTTTTATTGGCTAACTAAAAAGATTACAATATGCAAGCTTTCGAGGCAACTCAGGCCCCTTCTTCAGGCAAGATGTAATGAAGGCTCTAAAGTCAAGCAAGTACTATATGTAAAGCTGCTTCTTTAAATGGTAAGTAAACTGGAGTATATGTGGCAACACCTAAGGCGTGGTGGAAACAATGAGCAACAGTTCATTCATCCTCCAACCCTGTTTATTTCAATAAAGAATTATGGAGTGTTGGGATCTTTCCTGGTAGCGTCAGGCCAGGCAGTAACCAATTGTGGACAAGGTAGCCAGTAACTTGCAAAGCACATTCATTAGTACCAGAGTAACTGATTAACTGAACACGGATATATTTGTGCCACAGAAAAAAAGCAACACACCCAAAGACAAAAGAGCACAGACACAGCGACAGCATAGCAGACGTCTTGTGGGCTACAATATAAACCAAGTGGGGCTGTGAGGCAGAAGCATTAACTGCTATACCACCCAGCAACAGAGATAATAAAAACAATCTGACAGCGAGCAATACACATTAAGGCAAAGCACAACAAATAGCTGCTGGAACAGAAAATGCAAATGTTATTAGTGATACTGATTGTTCAATATACTTAAGTAAACACATTTAGGCAAAAAAAACTCAATTTCGAAATAAATAAATAAAAGAAAAAACAGTAAAGCGCATAAAAATAAATAAGCAGGGTCACCCGCTGGTTTGAGATGTGCTGCCACATATTGGCATCTATTGAGCTCTAAGCAGGGCACTCAGATGGAAAGCTCCAGAATGCAGACTGCATCACTTCAGCCTATATAAACCAATCCAGCAAACGCGGATCTCTGAAGCTGAGAGGCTTTATATGATCTGGACAAGTGGCAGCCTTCTTCTATAAAACAGTTTTAATGTTTGCTCATAAATTATGTGTAGTTCGGCTATGGCATTCAAACCAAAGTCTATTCGGCATGCATTTTTATCAAATACTTACACAAGGACAAGCATAATTCATAATGTCTAAAGCACCTTGGCATTGTTAGCATGACCAAGGTTGACTTTCTTTTAACATGTATTTAGAAAATAAATTATTAGAAAAACATAATATTTCTTTTTGCTTCAGCAATTAGGACAGGCACTATAATTACTGTTTGGATCCCTGTCACCTGACATACAAATAACTGGTAAAGCAAAAGGTCATTTGATCTTCAGTCTTTGATTTATACTGCAATTGTTATAAATTATAATTATTGTACAGATTCCTAGGGGTTGATAAGAAATAATTAGTGAAACAGGAAAGTATTTTATCTTAAGTGATAAAGCTTATTGCTTATCTATGATTATTAGATAGGCTGTTGTCTGTTAATATGCACATAATCACTAAAACGGAGGTCATTTGATCTGAAAGCTGAAAGTGCCGTGCATAATGTACTGTGGCAGCTGTTTTAATTCTAAATTGAAAACTTGCAAAAAGGTCCCCTGTGTAGAAATGAAGTAAAATAACATAACATTCTCAGACTAACTTGGCCATTCCAAATTAGCCTGATTTGTGTGACTGGGGTCTGTGATGGACTGATACACCATCCATGGCTGTTTCCTGCCTTATACCCAGAACTACTGGGATAGGCTCCAGCCCCAAGTGACTCTGAAATGGGTTAAGTGCATTTGACATTGCACCTATGTGCATGGGTGGTGCAGCCAGGTCATGAAGAAGTAAACCCCATCTCTGACTCAATGTGCAGTACACAATCCCAATTTTAAAAGCATTGCATTTTAACTGGCCTAATATACTATATCTATATCTATATATATTTAATGGATGTTGTGAGCATGAGAGTTAAGCAGACTCTACTCTGGGAGCAAGAGTCGGGATGAAGAGGGACGAAGCTTGTCAGGATGAGAGAAGGTGAAAAGACAGAGGGAAGGAGACAGAAAGAGAAAGAAAAAAAGAAGGAAGACAAAGACAAGTGCTGTATTTATTTACTTATTAATTTATTGTGATTGGTGCATACTGTGCTGTGCAGGTGGGTAATGAGTGAAAGCACATGTGTGGAGCTGGACTTGTGCCTTGCGCGTCTGTTTGTGTCCTTCTGGAAGTTTCATTCTTTTACTTGTTTCTACAGTGTATCCGTATGTTGGTTTGAGAAGTGTAATCAACTGTAAACTGGATAGGTTGATACGGTTTGGCAATGACCTTTAATGTGGTATATTTCCTAAACCACAGTGTACTGCTGCCCATGTGAGATTACTCCTCGATAAAGGGATCAGACCAATTCTGAAACAAGTAGAAGGGATAAACAAAGCTGTACTTCATTTGAAGCAGAACAACAGAAAGACTTGAGTTCTCACCCAGAGGTACAATTTTATGTCTGAGGAAACCTGTTCATGTTGTTTTTTGCTAGATATGTTAATCTGTAAAGCTTTCATGGGAATGGATGCTTAAGGTTTATGTGACTTATTGTTCTGCCAATGTCTTTTATTATCCAGACATTAGCACTGTCATTAAATGCAGTCAAACAAAGTGTTAGATAACCAGAGGGCCCTGTTTAATACCAAAAGTTGGTAATCTATAAAAAGAGAAAAAAAAATAGCACATATGGGTGCTAAAACACAAAAGAGAGGTGCACTCCTGAGTACAACCAACTCAGTTGCTGTTGAGTCCAAGACTGACTACCTCCTTTCGATGCTAGGTGTTCTTAGGGCACTGTTTCCTAGAAGGTGTGGTGTTTGATGACAGAGAACCAGAAGTGTGGGCATTCATCATCTGGCCAACATCATTCTGAACTGGGAAGAAAAAAGATGTTGCATCAGCAATAGCAACCTCTGTTGTTCTGGCAGTGGTAAGGATTACATGTCCAGAGCCCTGAGGATGTCTCCTATGCGCAAATGCATGCCAGTCCATAGTGCTGATAAACACATGATATTTAGACTTATTTACTGTATTTAGTTAGTTAGTTATTCTCTTTATACAAGTGAGGTTGATGTGTGTGTCTTCTGTCTGTTTAATGAACACACCTAAACTGTGACTTCCTGGAAATGTGAGTATCAAGATCATTTCTTGAGGGTATGATTATTGCATTAAAGTGTATATTTTGGGGTTTTAAAATTGCTTAGGTGTGGTTCTGATATCAATCTGTGGGTCAATGATATTGATTGTGTATTTCTACCGTAATGGTTTTCGGCTGTCCTAAGCTACTCACGTTATATCCATCCATCCATTATTCAACCCGCTATATCCTAACTACAGGGTCACGGGGGTCTGCTGGAGCCAATCCCAGCCAACAGAAGGAGCAAAGCAGGAAAAAACCTCGGGCAGGGCACCAGCCCACACACACACTAGGGACAATTTAGAATCACCAATGCACCTAACCTACCCTATATGTCTTTGGACTGTGGGAGGAAACCAGATCACCCAGGGGAAACCCACACAGACACAGGGAGAACATGCAAACTCCACGCAGGGAGGACCCGAGAAGCGAACCCAGGTCCCCTAACTGCGAGGCAGCAGCACTACCCACAGCGCCACCATGCCGCCTACTCACATTATATATACTGTATATATATATATATATATCCATCCATCCATTATCCAACCCGCTATATCCTAACTACAGGGTCACGGGGGTCTTCTAGAGCCAATAGGGCGCAAGGCAGGAAACAAACCTGGGTAGGGTGCCAGCCCACCACAGGGTGCACACACACACCCACACACCAAGCACTCACTGGGGACAATTTAGGATCGCCAATGCACCTAACCTGCATGTCTTTGGACTGTGGGAGGAAACCGGAGTATCCGGAGGAAACCCATGCAGACATGGGGAGAACATGCAAACTCCACGCAGGGTGGACCCGGGAAGCGAACCCAGGTCTCCTAACTGCGAGGCAGTATATATACATACACGCACACAAATAATAGTTTTTGAATATAGTGTTACACTTCTTCTTTACAGTTATGGTTTCTCTCTGAATAAGTGCATATGTTGGCTTAAATTATAAGACAGTAATCGTGCTCTTCTGCTCACTTTGCATATGCAGCTCTTCATCTCCAAAAATTTAACAAGAGAAACTTTTCCTGATACATCCATCAGTCTGCCCATTGTATGAATCTATCCATCCATCTATCCATTCTGTAACCTGTGATCACCCACTGATATTAAGATGATGAAAGGTAAAATGATTTTTCTTTCTCACTTAGGAACCACTATATGAACTGCTTATGCATTTCAGTATTTTCATAACCTAGTTAGAGTAATTCTTGGCTGAAGCCTAACCCAGCAGCACTGTACAAGACTGGAGACAACCCTGAACATGTCCTCGATGGATCACAGGGCATTGTCCTGTATACATTCACACTCTCTCATTCAGGGACCATAAATCTTAACTTTACATACTTGGAAATTGAGAGGAAAATGTGTCATTATATATTATAACACTAGTTGTGTAAGCCCGTGCTGGAAAAAGCACAGGGTCCTAGAAACTATTGAAATTGTCAGAACAGAAATTGAAATGCAGGGATGTCAGGTAATTGAAAGGATCCTAGGAGGATTTGTGTTGCCGCCGAGCTCGCATCACTTGTGCATTTGCGGCTAAGCGACTGTCTTTCTTTGGATGTTTCCTTTTGCCGGCGTGCTCGCTTCATTTTTATATTAGCAGCAGGAGGAAAAGCAATATGAATTAGGGTTTTGCCGATGTGCTTGCCTCGCTTCTGTGTTAGCGGCTAAATGAGTGACTCTTTCTTCAGAGGTTTCGCTTTGCCGACGTGCTCGCCTCGCTTGTGTATCCTTAGAGGTGGAGCCCTTCTTCCAACTCCACTTCAATACACACACACTTCCACGCGTAGACGTTTATATATAATATAGAATTCTTAGACTTACCTAACTCAATTTAGGGTCACCGAGGGCCATATGAATAGCACTGGATGGAATACAGAAACCAACCCTAGGACAGGATGCCAATCCTTCATAGAGTACACATGCCCACACTCGCTTATTCTGGGCACATTAACCTTACTTACTTGGGATTTGGAAAGAAAGAAATGTTGGTATCATACAGTGGCTCCTAAATGAGAAAAAAAATCATTTTACCTTTCATCATCTTGAAATCAGTGGGAGATCACAGGCAAGCCAGCAAGCACTCAGAGCGGCTGTCATTTATAAATAGTTTGTTTTCCCCAAGCTAGGGATGTTTCAGATATGCATCTGTCTAAATAAAAGTCCACTACAATTGCTGCTGCACATCATTCTGACAACACACATATTGATAGGACTACCCTGCAAAAAAAGGAAATGTTCTTTATCTTCTGACAAGACAGAATAGTGTCACAAAACAGACGACCTTTATTTACCGCACCTTACGCTTGTTTAACTCAAACCCCCACCATCGTGCTGCAGTACTGATCTAAATCACCAGCTAGGGATGCAATTTAAAATTGAGACCACGCTTGCCAAGGATTTTCCCACACAACAGCCTAAATCCGTGATTTGCACATAGAGAGAGCAGCGTCAAAATACAGCTTTGTTGTAAATTTAAAAAGAAGTTTCTGGGCCGCAGAGTTAGACAATTGCTGAATGTATGGAGAGCACGTAGTGAAATTCACCTGAAGAGCCTTGTGTAATCATGAAAGATTAAATGGAATAAATTACATTTTCTGGTCAAATTCAAATCACATTTGCATCTCTGTCACCCAGTTTTAACACAGCCCTCAATTTCAAAGGCAAATAATTCATCATGGGTCATAAATAAGCTGGTGCAATCTTGCGCTCTTTGCCTTGGTCAGACTTTTTTCCGGAATGAATGGCGATTGTTTATTCAGCAAGTTATTAATGTTGAAGGATTATTGACTACTATGAAAGAGCTAGAGGGCTTTCTTTTAGCTAATCGGACAACAGCTGAGTCATCAAAGGACAACCTTGGAGCTGGCATTTCCTTTTGGGCACAGCGCCACTGGTATCCTTGAGCTAAACTCGCAAGGCAATTCAGACAGTGAACCCTTAGTAGCCTTTCAACGTGCTGAGAAGTAAACCGGGAATTGTGTGCACTTAAAAACCTACAAGTATCTAGATGGAATATAAACATGTGGCTACTTTATTAAGTTCACAACCTAACAGAAGGGTGGTGTGAGGTTTGATTTCGCTACAGTCTGAACCCCCGAGAGGCATGGAGTCAAAATAAGGAGTAACAAATGCAGCACTGGGATACTGGACTGTGCTGGTGGCAATGATACATTTCCCATAGCTCCTGGAAATTAGCTTTTGGTGGATCTGTACTTCAAAACACATGTTCATGGTCAAATTAGACTGAGGTCTGATGACTTTAGAGTTTACTGTATTATCCTGAATTGGTTGTCACATTTCTGAAGACATTCTAGGACTTTACTAGTTTTATCATAAGGGACCATTATCCTGCTGTAAAAAGGATGGGTGCATTGCTGCCATGAAGATATCCTGTGGGAGTCAAATTTTAGTTTTCATATTAAGGGAACCAATGGTTTACACACTAGCAGACACCATAGCACCAGTAGCAGTATTGTTGACAACCATTGAGATGGCGACATGTCCTTTTGGTGTTCTCCCTAAAAGTCTGAGATCCCTCAGACCATGTGTTGCTTTTTCTAATCCTCCTGTATCTAGTTAGTATGTTTCTTAGCCTACTGCAACTGCAGTTACAGTGAAACTTGCTTGGCTGTCATACCACTTTTAAGACATGAATTTAAGACATTCTGATATGTTTCCAGTGGCACCAGTCGTGTACTGATTGTAACCCATTTGTTACTCTGTACATGTTAAATAAGTCACCACTGGCTATTTTCATCAAGAGATGCTGCTGACCACAAAACAGGCAGCTGGATATTTTTGGGTAGTTTCCATCTCCAGTACATTCATGGCACTGTCATGTGGGATAACCCCAGCAGGGTGATATTCATCTGAAGCTTTAGTCCTGCCTGTTCTCCTTCTGAAATGGACACCCACACGGTCCACTGGTACAGTTTCTGACTTCTTTGACGAGGACTACCTGTACGTGGGATGCTGATACTGATGCAGCAGTCAGTAGTGTGGGCATGGGAGTCTATTGCTGAATTCAGTTGGGCTAATGTTTGAGAATCACAGCTCACAACTCATGACTCATACAAACTCACTGAATTGTTAAGAACTGGCAGATTAGACTTTTTTTGTACTTTGGATGATTATTTTGACTCACAAGACTTTTATATTTTAAAAGAAATCTTTAGAGAAGTGATTCTTAACCGTTTTTGAGTAACAGACCCCTTGAAGAATCTGATGAAAGCTATGAACCCCCTTTCCCAGAAATATTCACATAAACACAACTTTGCATGCAATGAATGTAATGTACTTTATTTATCAAGATTTGATTGTCTCATACATATATGACATACACAAAGTATTGTTAAACTTTAAAGTAAACAATCTAAAAAAACACTCCTTTTTTATACAAAATGTAATGGCCACTCATGAAAATTATGAAATTCAATCCTCTTGTACAAATTAAAACAGATCTACTACTAATACATTTTCTACTACCATTACTACTAATATTACTACATTTACTCTAAATCAACAGTACCGGGCTGTATAGTAAATATAAATGATCATTTTTATCTGACCTTCACAGACCCCCTGAAACCCATCCATGAACCCCTGCTTTAGAGTTTTCTTTTTATATATGAGTTTGGATTTTTTTTTTGTTTGAAAAAAATGTAACATGTTTTCAATTACATTTTAAGTCCATCAAAGTTCCATCTTACAACATAGTAGCCACTACAGGTGGCTAATGCGTTGCTAGTGATCTTGGCTTTGTTCCCAGCGCCCTCCTTCCTGTCTCATGTCATGAAGACTCACTAATAAATGTCAGAGCAGCACAGGAGTCTCTTGATCTAAGGTACGGATTTGAACTGTAAACAAGTGTGGTTACATACTCTTGATCCGAATATTCGGTTTTCAGCTTGCAACTTTTTTGGCTCTTTGTAATTCTTGTTTAACTATGATTACAGTTAAACTTCCTAGCTTGAGAAACAACTCGTAACTCTTGGAAAAGGCTTTCTTCTGTTTAAAAATTTTTTTTTAAGTCTTTAGAAAAGGGTTCTTTTTTATTTTATTCCCAATAATAAACAAGCACCTCCTGGTTAGCTGCTTTAAACAATCATTGCCATATACAGTAATTACCCAGGGTGGTCGGTTTGTCGAAAAGACAGGCGGTGAGCATCTGAGCTGCAGAGCTAACAGGATGCTTTGTGTTTTCATAACTGGCATAAGACAAACTGCAATAGGATCCACAAATAGAAAAAATTGTCTTCATTTGAATTATATTCTGGACTGAATCAACAAATATCTAAATTATCTTCTCTTGCCAAACTGAATGAAATAAACATACGATGAACCAACAACAGAATGCTTACTGTAGGTTCAGGTAAGGTGGTACATACAGAAACAAGTCAAAAGAGAAAAGCTTCACTGAAAAACACAAGCCATACAAAGTAAGAAATTATAAAATGGGGCAGTAAAACACGACTTAAGTCGAAGCTTTGCTCTCTGATCATGCTGAGACCCATTGATGAGCAATATAAGAGCTCTGCAAAAACGACATTTGATTTAATTGAACAAGAAAACAATGCAAGGAATAGGCATCTATTGTGGCAAGTGGCTGGGGGTGGTACCCAGCCGGGATGCCCAGGAGGACTGGAGGAGGGCTTACGCCTCCTCTAGACCATGAAGGGGAGACCGCCCTGGTGGCTTTGGTGACCACAGGAATGGAGCTTAGAAGCTCAACCCTATAGGGGCCCGTGGTCACCGCCAGGGGGCGCCCCAGTGCCTGTGGAGCCCTGGCCCTCAGCACTTCCGCCACACCAGGAAGTGCCTGGTGGAAGAAGACCAGGGACACCCGGAGTGCTTCTGAGTGTGCAGCCGGTACTTCTGCCACGCCAGGATGGGGCGGCAGAAGCTCATCAGGAGACACCTGAAGCACATCCAGGTGTGTATAAAGGGGGCTGCCTCCCTCCATTCGATGGCTGGAGTTGGGAGTGGAGAAAGAAAGAGCTCGGTGGAGAGGAGTGGAGGCAGACCTGAGGAAAAGGCATAGAGGAAAGAGGCCTCGACTCTGGGGGGTGAAGTGGGTTGTGTGTTCACTTTGTAAATAGTATTGTAAATTGTATTGTAAATGTGTGTTGAGTGATTTAAAACCATGTCTACCTGTCTGTGTCCGGGCTGATTCCCACACTATGTTGATGTTTCTGGGAGGGTTCAATGCTGCTTTTGAAAAATAGTTGGTGAACATTGAGAAGCTAAATTATACTTTGACTTATTTTTGACCAACGCTATCCTCGTTTTGTTTTTCATACCTGCTATTATAAACATACATTTTGCTCAACCGTAAAGTGATCAGTTTCCAAATGTCAAATGTCACCCCTACATCCAAACAGAATTATACAAAATGCTTTTTGTTAGGGATATTATACAAAAACTAAAAAGATTATAGGTTAGTCTTTTGAATGCATGTTTGTTGTTTCAGAGGCATTCTAACTTTGAACATCTAGAAGTTGTCTGTATGACTGCTGTTGATGTTATCTGTGGAATAAAGCCAATGAGCTGATACACACAAGTGGCTTTGTTCACCTCAAGTCTTGTATGTGCAAGAGAAGCATAAAGAGCATTGTTTAAAGATTGTCATTTACACCGAGCGCAAGATCAGAAAGGACACCTCTTCCATTTTTGATTTCTCACTGGTACTGAAATAGACAACATTAGGTAATCTCAAGCTGTCAGCCTGTTTATCTGAACAGCAAATCCTACAGACAATCAGGCAGCATCAATCTTTGTTTTCTCAGATTTTCATAGTATGTGTTTTCTATTAAATAAAATAATATCCTGTACTTTAAAGTGGGAATGTGTTGCGTGCTGGTTAGAAATAAAAGTAAGAATTTCACTGTACTCGGTACATGTGACAAAACCACCACCACTACTACCATAACTACTACTAATAATAATAATGTTAATGATAACATAAACATATTAAACATTGGCAGATTACTTCATCCATCCATCCATTTTCCAACCCGCTGAATCCGAACACAGGGTCACGGGGGTCTGCTGGAGCCAATCCCAGCCAACACAGGGCACAAGGCAGGAAACAATCCTGGGCAGGGTGCCAACCCACCGCAGGACACACATAAACACACCCACACACCAAGCACACACTAGGGCCAATTTAGAATCACCAATCCACCTAACCTGCATGTCATTGGACTGTGGGAGCAAACCGGAGCGCCCAGAGGAAACCCACGCAGACACGGGGAGAACATGCAAACTCCACGCAGGGAGGACCCGGGAAGCAAACCCGGGTCTTCTAACTGCGAGGCAGCAGCGCTACCAGTGCGCCACCGTGCTGCCCGCAGATTACTTTAGCAAGTCAAATTAGCTTTGTTTTAATAAAATGGCTTCCATTTGCTTTTAACCTGGAAAGTCAAGAAAACACTGGAGTTTGTTTTATTTCTGTAAGAAATACAGACTGAGACATATTAATATCATTTGACAAAAGAAATTTGTCAATTATCTTTTTTATTTTATTTTTTTTTGCTTAATCTTAATTGTCTAGATTGTTTAGAAAATGTATTTTAATTCTCTTAAGCCTTTCAAAGTAGAAGCAAAAGAAAAAGGTTTAGTGTTAATTTATTTCAGATTCCTTATTTTAATTTAATGAGAAGGGACATAACATAACACAACATAACACTCTAGAATGGAGTTAATTAAATTTAGGATGTTGGTGGAACTAGAGTCTATCTCAGTAGTCTTAGGTGCAAGACAGGGGCATGATAACAACCCATTGCAGTGCCATCTCATCCACACACTTAGTGCAGATTTGGAATCACCGCTTTACCCAACTTGCATTTCTCTGGATGTCGAAGGAAAACCAGAATACCTGGGGGGAAACTCAAACAGGCACAAGAGTCAAAATCCAGGACAATGGGTCCATGTTGCAGTGGTGTTGCCTAACACAAGTAGATATAAAGATTTCTTTACAATTTTGAAAGATCTATGGAAAAAAATCAAACAAGATGTTAACAGATGGTGTACCTTCCATCTTACATTGGTTATGAGAATCCTCCCTAAGTTGCTCTGTCTATTCCTGGGCATCCCTATATAACTCAACAAATTTTTCTTCAAGAATTCAGATTCAATTATAACATCAGTCTTCCCGAATTAAAAATAGCCATACATCCAAAAGACAACTCTATAAATATCTAAAGAATAAGGTGGCATGGAACTATCCAACTTTCACTTTTACCACTAGGCAGCAAATATGTCTCTCGACTGGCCTGGGAACGCCTTGGGATTCTCCCGGAAGAGCTAGAAGAAGTGGCCGGGGAGAGGGAAGTCTGGGCATCTCTGCTCAAGCTGCTGCCCCCGCGACCCGACCTCGGATAAGCGGGAGACGATGGATGGATGGATGGACAATAAAATCTGGGAAATTGGCAAAAACTCTTACATGTACACTGGCCTAGCCTACAATGGAAAGCAAATTTTGTTCTATGTCTTCTTTGTTTTCCCTGCTATGTGTTCTACTCAATGCAAACTGTTGTCAATGTGCCACCAATCCAGTTGTCCACCAATTATGTAAAATTTGGAAACCATGTAGGATGCATTTTAAGATAGAGAAGTTCTTATCGGTTGCTCTTTTACATGATAATCTCCTTTATTCACCTTCTCCACCGTCTCAAACCTACTCAGTATTTAACCTATGAAGAAATGATTAAGACACTTAGAGGCCTTTATAAAGACAACGTAATAGCATCTTATGAACAAGTAAGGTGCAAATTTAATTTTCAAGCTACCATCATCTAGATATCGTCATCTAGCTCCAGCATCATTAGGCCACATGTTTTGGGAATGCACTAAATTAACATCCTTTTGGACAACAACTTTTACATACTTCTCAGATAGCTTTGGCGTTGCAATCACTCCTGATCCATTAACAGTGATATCTGGATATTGCCCAGATGATATTAAAGTGCATAGGGAGAAATCGACTGCCATATTGTCTTATTTTCCTTAACTGCTAGAATCCCAATCAGCCTTCTGCTTGACGTTCCATGCTCTCTAAAAGTAGAAAAAAATAAAATTCTCTTCAAGAGAATATGTCCAAAATGTATTTAAAACATGGCAGAAATGTATTAATATAAATTTAGAACAAACCTGTAGGGCCAATGATTGACTCTGTATGGTGTTAATTGTTCTACTGTACATAAGATGTTAGATGGACTTTCTTTGTTCGCATCTTTCTTCTTTTTTGCTTTTTTTGAGTGGAGGTTGACTTTTGTTTTTGGATCTTTTTCCTTCGTATTTCTGTTTTTACTTTGTTTTCACCTGACTGATTTGGACTGTTGTACCAATTATACTATCACTGTCTGTTTGATTGGGTAGTATGCCGTAGTAATATTTTGCTTTAAAAAAACAAATTGAAAATTAAAAAAAAGTAATTTTTATTTTGTAGTCTGTGTGTCAAAACTGTTTGCTACTTTTTAGTTTAATATTTGTATTTTTTTGTGTTAATATTTAACTTATGATTTACTATTTTTATTATTTAGAATATCGCTAAATAATTATAGTAAGAAGCAGAAATACTACTGCAGATTAATGAAGAGACATTTTCTCCACTAATTTTAGGGAAGTGAAACTTCGATTTTGCATCTAACTGATTATGGCTTGCTTTGCCAAGTATAGGTTTTGCTTAAAAGTTCCTGTTATGAGTAAAAAAGTAGAGCAGTGTTGGCATTACATTTACTGCCTAATTATCTAGAATAGCTTTTCACTTCTGTTATATTTTTTACACATTTTTGTTGTCTAAGCACTTTGGTTAAAAGCAAAAGAAAATAAACTTTTCTCAGTTCTTTTTCTTTTTTAACAGTTATTTGGCATTCACTGCATGTAAGCTCTAAATATAGCAAGGCAAACCATTCAAGTACTAAATACTTCACAGCAGGTAAATCAAACATGAATAACAAAACTAAAAAAATATATATTTAAGCATTTAGAAATCAAGATCAAACAAGATGTATTCAAAATATGGAAAAGCAAAAATATATGAAAAAGAAAATTAGATTAGTTCTCGTCTTTACCTGTCTAATAGTTAAGAGCAAAGGGGCTCACACAAAACTTGAAGTATTTCATTTTGCAAAAAAATTCACAAAACAAATGGTGCTTCATCACAAGCCAAATTCATCCCATTGGCACTTATATTTTCATCTACAAACTTTTCTCTATTTCTGAAAGCATATCACAATTTATTCTTGGGCCAAGTGTGGAAAGGGGTGACACAGCTAGAGAGTACTTACTGGCAAGCACTTTAGAGGCACTTCCCTACTGCTAAAATCCATTTTCCTGGGTATGTGGTCACTAGCTTGGATCAGCTTACAGAGCCGGGGCAAGTGAGTGTAGATGGTGCTACCACAGGATCTGACCCTAAATTAATGGTGTGAGGTGGAGCAGGAGTGCGAATGTTCAGGCACACAGGGCAGAAGAAAACATGTGGAGCTGCATAGAAGCAGGGCCATCTTAAGAGCATCATAGGCCCCAGGGTAAAGTAATGTGCTGTGGCCCCTGTTTTAATAGCAAAACTGAAACATACATTGGCATCAGAAACATTGTGGGCACCTTTACTCCTGGGGCTCCCAGCCAGTGCCCATACATTACGATGGCCCTGCATGGAAGGAGACATGAAAGACTGGGCAGTGTTGGAGAGTGGCCGAGGAAGGAGACAGTGGTTTCAGCTGTGGAATAACACTTAGAGAGTAATATTCTGTTCATTTTACCCTAAAAAAAGTAAAAAAAAAAAAAAAACTGCAAAACTTCATTTTAGCAAGTTTGCATTTTATAGTTGTGAAATCATATGCAAGACAATTGTTAGGAGCAATTTAATAAAACTTTGTATGTAAAAAAACTCAATGTTTCGGTTATCACTATTGTCTAAAATATAGGGAAGTCTAATGTATATAGTAAGACACACATAAAAAAACACATAAATAAGTAAAGAAAAGAGAAATACAAGGAATGTGAGATGGCTGTTTGACTTCCAGCAAGAGAGTATCATGGATGACGAAGGAAAGAAAGCATAAATGCCACATGGGTGGTTTGGAACCTGGACATTATTCCACATAGACCAAGTTAGACAATGTACGCATAACATTCAGGTGAGTATAGCGATATGTCAATTGAAATATATTGGCAGTTCATATTTTTCATTTAGTTCATCTAAAAATCATTTATCACATTTTTGTTGATTAAATATCTTTGTAAAAAAAATAACAGCAATAATAGAATACAAAAAACATATGCTAGCAGACTACATTAACCGTGTTTTTCTAACAGCACTTTACAATGGAGTGAAAAATGGAGCAAAAATAGGCTCCCAATTCAAATGATGTATAAAGGGCTTCAATTGATGTGTGTTAGTAGTGGAGGGGGTGCAACTAACTGTTGTTCAATTTTCTTAAATGTAACATTTTTGAAAGCATATCCAATAGTGCACCACCCAATAATTAACAAATGAACAATAATCATTAATACAAAATGGCCAATATTAGTATAAAATCACTATCAATATCACCCTATGAAAGAAGAAAAGCAACTAAAATAAGTTCTGCAGCTACCTATTAATATTAGTTAAAACATAATGGGAGTACAAAAGGTGACAATTACATTAAAGATTTAATTTCCTGTATGAAGATAAGGCAAAGCAAAAGTGGCACTTTGGGTACAGATAAACTGTAACGCATGGTCACTCTGCTAAGTAATCAGCACAGCACAAAACATAATCCTGCCCTGTCCTTGCTTTTAGCGGCCAGTGTGGTTCTTTTCACACACCCAGCAGCTCAGATCTTCTGCCCGCAGATTAACTGTAGTTCCACTTCTAAACCCATCATCGGTTTTTATATCCGTTAGGGCAGCTGCACCTTTCCCACATGGTTAATTAGTTCAAGCATCATTTAGCAGCAAGTTGATAATGTCAGTTCTTTACAATAATAATCAGCAGATAATATCAGTTCAGTCAATTCAGTCTTATAAGAGGGGGAGTCAAGCTAAAGTTAGAAAATGGGATTTATTAGAAAATGGAACAAACCTTAACAAAACTGATAATGTCATTTCTCAATGTTGTCTCCACCCTTCTCAATGCACTTACGCCAAATGCCTGGAAGTGTCAGGATTCCAGCAGAATAAAAGGTTTTGTCTTGTCCTCGCGACCACTCATGCACTTGAGTTATTGTCGAACACTACAGTCACTAGTGCAAGTTACTGTCACTTGCTGGAAACCAATGTGAAGCCTGATATTCAATCCAAGCGGCGGGGATTGCTCTCTCAAGGAGTACTTTTGCTGCCCGTCCACACACTGCTAAGAACACCAAGGCTTGTCTGGAGAAACTGAAGTTTCAGGTATTGCCACATCCTGCTTATTTGCCAGATTTGACACCGTATGATTTCCACCTTTTTGGACCACTAAAAAAACATCTGGGTGGTAGTCAATTCAAGACAGATGACAATGTGAAGAAAGCAGCACACGAGTGGTTGCGAGGGCAAAACCTTTTGTTCTGCTGGAATCCAGACACTTCCAGGTTTGAGAAGGGTGGAGACGACATTCAGAAATGACATTCTCAGTTTTGTTAAGGTTTGTTCTATTTTCTAATACAGTAAATCCCATTTTCTAACTTTAGCTTGACTCCCCCACGTATATACTTCTATTGTTCCTTTCCCCATCAAATTACTTCCATTGAAGTGACTTTATCTTTTTTTTATACTTCTACATTTAATTTACCCAAAGCAGCAGGAAAGGTGCTGCTGTGTGAGCTGCATGGACACAAGCTCTCCCCAGCATCTGACTTACTTGCATCATTGTGCATCCGAGTGGCTATCAGACAAGTGAAACAGGAAAATATTCACAATATACAAGGTCAATCAGCTGCTCTCAAGGCAAAATTGAAACAGTAAACTAATTCATATTTGAAGTTACACAGAGCATTTCTTCATTTTAAGATAAATTAGCTACAAATTTGCCAATGCTTTTCAAAGGGAGATTTTGAAATTTCAGAACTTTATACCATACAATCTGTTTGAGATATTGCAATGACAAAGTGTCGTGACAAATTTCTTTGAAGAACAAACATGCTACATTTTAACATCACTGGTCCACGGGGGGGCTATCGCAATGGCCATCGTAATAGGTGTTTTATGCATTATATGCACCTTTAAGAGAACTAAAACCGCGCCATCATGAACAGAAAAAGGCTCCTTGACATAAAACATGAAAAGACCTCAAAAGGACACTGATTATGTCTAGAGGACTGAAATCAATAACAAGTCCACAGTTTGGAATAAATGAGAAATAGCATGGGTACTACAAATATGTTTTAAAACAATTATGACAAAAAAGCTCAAACTCCAATCTGCTAGCTTTAAAATATTAAAAATGTTAAATAAGATCATAGCCACTAGACCTTGTCAAAAAACAATTATGATATGAAATGAGGCCCACACTAGAGCGGGACAGGAAAACGGTTTAAAGTTAGCAAATTCATTAATGAAGGTGCTGGAATCATTGGAATTTAGTCAAAGAAGAAAACACAAGTTACTACTACCAAGAAAATGTTACAAATACCATGTATAATGCTTGAGGTTTGTGAGGCGCTATGACTGTGAAATAAACTGAGTAGAGGGAAGGGTGGTGCATGATCAGAAAGAACATGTGTGAGTCAAAACCGGTAAGGGCAAACCCAATAAGAAGTCACAAAAGATCTGTTTGTTTATTAAGGTTTCTTTGAACCAAAGACAGAATAACAAGACATGGGTGTCACCATTAAAAATAATAATAAAAAATTAATACTGAAAGGAAAATCAACTAAAAATAAAGAGATCACAACAGAAGGTACTTGTCACAATCAAGAGGCACTAAAAGCAAAGAAGTATATTAAATTGCTGTATACTGAACATGCCTATGAGACGCCAGGGATTTTCAAAGCAACAGGAACACAAGCCATGTTGAAATCACGTGGCGCTAAAAACCCCTGAGAGGTCCAATTGCTAGGATTGAAAATGAAGATAAATATTTAAGCCATGAATGCACAAACTTACCAGTTATTAGTGTCTAACTGATATATAAAAAGCTCCTAAAGAGAAAAAAACAAAGCAATATAATAACAAGAAATAAACAAGAGCAAAAAAAGTAAAACAGAATATAATAAAAATGCTCACAATGGGCAAAAATGACAGAAATGTTTCAAAATGTTGTTGAAAAAATGTCAGAAACAGTGGTTTGTCAATTCCAACCAAAAAACTAATGATTTTTTGGTATTTCTACACTGTTTTTATAAGGAAAGGGAGGCTCTTGTCCAAATGTACAGTGTATTTGCTTTGCCACTGCATATAAGTAGGATGAATATTATGACTGTTGTGAGTGCTGACCTCTACAAAACTCATAAAAGGCTTCATTTGAAAATTTCAAATCTCAAAGTATTAATAAGACCTAAAAACATTAAGCAAGTCTATCCTTGAAACTCAAAATAGGCTTATGGCCAGCACAAACACAAAAACAAGTGCAAGCTTACAAAATTCATAAGGGGAAAGGTAAATAACAAAACACAGTCTGTTAATTATTAAAGGCAAGAAAGCAAGACAAGAACATAAAAATATTGACAAACAAGAGGAGACCATTCAGTCCATCAAGCTTGTTTGTTTAGCTAATACCTCAGCTGTCCCAAAATCTCATCCAGATGCTCCTTAGAAGGTTTCTGCTTCAACTGCATATTTTGGTAGGTTGTTTCAGATTCCCACAATTCTTTGTATAATAAAGTGCTTCCTGGCTTCAGTCTTAAATGCATTCCCCCTTAATTTGCTTCAGTGTACTTGAATACATGATTCACCCTTACGCTGAAAGAAATCTGCTGAATCTACTTTATCGATGCCTCTAAAGGATTTTGAAGACCTGGATTAGTTCTTCACACAGTCTCTTCCGCTTGAGACTAAACAGGTTTAATTCACTGAGTCAGTCTGAGTAGGGCATGTCCTTAAGTCCTGGGATACACGTGGTTTGTCTTCTCTAGAAACCTAAATAGAACAAAACAAGTCCAAATTCCAAGGTCCAAAAACCAGCAATGATAGCAAAATATCAAAAGCCAGAACATCAAAAATAATGGGACATATATAATCAGAGAGCCAAAATAAGCCAAACAACACAAACAAAAGGTAACTAATGCCTCAGTACTGAGCTGAGACATCTCAGCCCACTACAAAGGCTGACAACAGTCCACACAGCACCAGTGTTAGGGGGCTCCTTCCATTGGATTTAATATATAGTAAAAAGGATAGCATAAAATACTTATTAAATGAGACAAGAAATAATAGAATATGAAATGAAGGAAAACAAAAGCATTAGCAATAACATACATTACAAAAGTATAATCAGAAAGCAAGCGAAATAAACAAAGCCCTGACAACACCATGATCGCGACAATCCAAGCATCCTGTTATTACGTAAATGTTTCAATGGCACATATATTCCAAAAGCAACAGGCATTTGAGAGTCAGACAACTCAGACAACCAATAAAAAAAAGACACAACCCACAGAAACAGAACAATAATGAACCTGATTGGCTGTTTGTCCTCACAGTGGCAGCATAGATGAGAAGTAGAAATAATCTTCCATCTTATTTAATAAACTCGCTATATACCAATTCACAATGAGGTTTACTGCATGTTCAAGAGAGTTAAGATGAGTTTAGGTAATGACAACACAATGTTTTGATAGGTTTAGAAACAAAAATAATAATTTCTGGCTAAACAGGCTGGTCAGTGGTGAGAAAAAAATGTCTCATCTGCCAAATAAAGGTTATAAGAGACACCATTACAAGAATATGTAGAAAGTGCCTGGTGTGGATCCTTAAATGTGACATAGTTCATTACAGCAGAACAGTCTTCATTGTCAGGGAGGTGTCTCTCTATTGTATTAAAACTGAGGCTTGGTCTGATTTCATAGCTGATAAGAGTCAGCAGGTAATAAAATAAATTCACAAGAGCAAAATCTCCTGGAACAGATAAGCTTTGCTGCAGGAGCTAACGAGAAGATGGAACAATATCCTTATATCTCTAAGAAGTGTCCATGAGAGGGTTAACATATCAATGCAATAACAGTAATACTGAGTGAGAAATCCATCTGGAGGTCTCACTATTGTAATAATCGGGAGTTATGAAGTTTAGAGAAGTTATCTGTGCCATTTTTACAGTTTTTCTATTGCCTTCTCTCATTGTTTATTCATTTTGTCACTATGGTAGTGGCACCACTGCAGCACCACAGAGCTGCAGCCATACTGTTTATATCCATCATGTCTGCTACTAGCCACATGATTGGGCATTGTTGTAACACCTGATGTCATCACTCAGACTCTAAATAAGATGGCGGCACATTATTATTTATTCTCCCATTGTTGGCTTCTTTCAACAACTTAAAACTTTTTTGTCAGAGTTAGAGTTTTTCCTGAGACTCTCATGCTTCCTTACACCAGGCACATATTGTGTCACCCAACAACCTACCCATCATGTCTTTGAAAGAGAATCTCGAGAAAATCCATTCTGATGCAGAAAAACAAACAGACTCCACAGAGGTGCGTGGTGATTTTAGCACAGGATTCTGAGGCTGTGAGGGGCTATTTACAGTATAGTGCCGCCATACTGTCCCATCTAACGTCAGAGACTGCACTAGTGGCTACCACTGACATCCTCACAAAAGGCTAACATCAATGCAAAAAACATTTTTTGAGTCCATAATAATAATATAAAATGTTCATATCCATTTAGTTGCAGAGGAAGTGAGGGTCTAGGAAGTATCTGGCATGAGACATGAGCCACACCTAAAGAGGATGCCAGTCCATCACAGGACACCCTCAACCACTAACCCACTCACTGAGACCTGGCTAATTTTGAGTTGTCTGCACCCCAACCTGAAATGTTTTGGGATTATGAATTATTTTTATTTTAAAGAATTACTTTTTACCTCTTCTCATGCAAAGTTTAGTTTTTCTTTTTTATCTTAAGAAGCTTCATTGAATTTTATTGACTATAGCCAATAACAATAAAATTGCTGCTTATTATACAGAACTCTTTTTCCACTTCACTTTTCATTAGTATTGTTGTGGCCATTGTTATTCGCAACAATATGTACAAATAATCAAGTCATCTCTTTCACAGCTTACATGAAACACATTGGTCCAGTCTTGTATTTTGTTCACAAGCCTAAATCCTATTTCAAAAGTCTAACCCATTCTGTCACCTATACTGTACAATCTTGCCACTATTTGTATATCCCTAAAGTAGTCGCAAGTCTCTTCTTATTGCTCCAGGATACAACATCTTTTTTCAGTCTGCAGTAATCCTTGGAGATTGGATATGTCGATCTGTGTAGCTCGGGCTTCTGAAAATCTCCCTGTCGTTTGCTAAATTAGTTTTTTAAAACACAATTACTTGCCCTTCAAAGCCCTAAACTGGATGGTTTAAATAAGCACATCTGGTAGGACGTTTTCTCCTTATTTTATTAGACTAGTTTGATCCCTGGCCGGACAATAATCCATTTCAGGTAGCTGATGAGGAGTGATTAGACCTGCGGTATTGAAGAAGTGCAGAAGTGAAGCATGCAGGTATTCAACCACAATGAATGCAGGAAAAGCAAGGGGAGTTTTCAAATCTCTTATCACATAATGAATGGTACAGCATACGTTTGACCATCTAGATGTAGCTGCTTCAAAGGATCAACAAATTTCAACAGCAGAGAAGTACATTCAGAATATTGATTGCTGGAATGCTCATTATAGTGACTTACTGAATACAGTTCAGGCAGTTAGTTCTGTGTAAGGTAGATCTAATTGTGCATGAAGTAATAGGTTTAACAACCTAAAAACATCTAATGTGAAGCATGATGAATGCCCATGAGACTATAGCATTAAATCACAAATGATCATACCTGAAGCTGGGCCTCTTCATTTTATTTTTATTTATTTATTTTTTTTTAACAATTTTCCAGACCAGTTGCGTCCATTTATTATTAAAATCACTTCATCTGATTCAGAATCACAGAAGCAATGGCAGCAGTCAACCCCTTGTCGGGGAGCCACTGCAGCAAGGGTCATACCCACATTCACTGTTACGTGTGTCAGTCTAATCTAGCATGCACATCTTTGACATGTGGGGTGTAAAATGGAGTACCCGGACAAAAATCCCATACAGACACAAGGAGAAGGAGCACATTGAAAACGGACAGGCCAGGGTTTGAACCCAAGAGCTGTGAGTTAAACAATGTGCCACCTGGAGACCAACAACCCAGCCTCAACTTCTGTGCTTTCGCGGTAAACAATACCGTAGTGTAGTGGGCAAAAAAAATGAAACTACAACATTAAAAGTGGCACAGATATACAACATCCTCTATGACTGATATAATAATCCTCTTTAATAAAATCCCTGTGTGCGTCCAGGTGTCCGTGTGTGTGTGTCTTCTGGTGAAGTGCACATGCGCGGGGCACGGTGCGATGCGCGATATTACTGTCACAGAAAGTTACAGGCGTTTTACGGAAATACAAACCAGTATTACTGCGAGAGGAAATTAAAGGTACACAATACAGTGACGCATATTACAGCCACATACAAGCCAGTATTACTGTCAGAGGAGATTAAAGGCATATTACCGACACGCACGCCTGTATTACCGCCAGAGAAAATTAAAGGTATATTATGGACGTACAAGCCAGCGGACGTACAAGACAGTATTATTGTCACAGAAAATTAAAGACACACAATACAGCCCACGAAGAACGGTCAGCTCAGCAAGTAAAAATCAACAAAAGAAAGGCTGAAAGAAAGAAAAATACGACCAATAAACAGAATGAGGTCAAAGTCCCTTGCCATTTAATATAGACTGTTCCTACTAATGTTTATGCACTACTGTTCTAGTGCCCGTTATTGTAACGGGCTTAATGACTAGTAATTTAATAAATGTTAAGGATAGCTTTTACCAAAGACCTGGGTGTTAAGTATTGCTTTTGGACTTTAAATGAATCTGTGGTGTTTTCTTCTTTCTTACAGCCAGCAATGTATTTAAAACTTTGTAAAGTTTTTAGTAAAGTACATCAACAACCAATATAAAGAATGCATTTAATGATTTTTTAAAGATTTACAAGCAGTAGGCACAGCTATTATGGATAAATGACCCCAACGTTTTCAAAGTTTTGACCCAAATAGGCACAGAGTTGACCAAGATAACAAAAGAAAGTGATAATACATTATATTGTCCTGTGTATTGCTTTTATTATTTATAGTGTTTGTGATTACCAGTTACTTAGTAGTTACTATAGCAATTCCTTGTAATTTAGGTTCAGACAGAAAATACTGTAAGAATACATTTGTCTTATTCTCTTCTTTGAGACAGAGCAGACAGACTGAAGCACTTGCTATTCAGGGAGGAAAACAAAACATGACATGAAATGAACACAATCCTGCCTACTACACTGTAATTTGCTCCCTGCAATTTCCTTCAAAATTTTTCCTATCACTTTCAAACCTGTATGGACTTACTCCTTATCAGTGTTTATCTTAACTTTCCAAAGCCAGGTTCAAGTGAAAACAAGCAGTCCGCTTTTTTGTCTTTCTCTTCACATTACCTTGTGGTGCCCAATCTTCCTGTCTCGATTCAGGGATGAAAACAAAATATCACATGAAATGAATTTGCCTTTTGTAAATTTTTTTGAGACATCTCAAAATCTTACCTCACCTCACCTAAACTTTTTTCCTCTCACTTTCAATCAGTGTTTCTCTTAAATAACCTCCAGACTCAAGTAAACATGGCAAGGGAGTCCTCTTTACTGTATTTCTTTTCATATTATCTGGTGCTACCCAATATTCTTGTCTCTCGGAGATACCAGATGTTACAGTACCACATCCAAGTCACAATGGACCTGAGCATATGGCATTCCATTGATGTCCACTTTGATTATTTATTTTAGCTAGGGGGCTCTGCGCCCCTGCTTGCTTTATTCGCCAACCCCTGGGTTTGGTTATCCGGATATACAATTTAAAGAGATTGTTATTTTCATTTAATTCATTTTTTATTTCTTGATATTTGCCAGTAATAAAGCTGTAGTGAATGAGTTATTACCCCCCCCCCCCACCCCACCCCCGAGCTGCTTGTGACGTGCTGCGTGTTCTGCATGTCACGCTGTACGTTGATCATTTAAAAGCCTGTACAGCAGCTGTCCTTTTATCTCACTTCTTTGTCTCGCGTGACGTTAAAGTGTCTCCGAGAATTTGCTTATAAGTAGGGCGTGTCATGCAAGTAGTCTCGCGAGACTTCAAAGTGTCTTCTGAGAAGATCACGTCTCGTCTCCCTCGTCTCCCTCCCAAGATTTTTTTTATAATAGAGAGATGTACACTTTTTAATTAATTTGCACAGTACAGACTACACACTGAGCTAATTTTCACTATATATGCCCCTGTGTGTGTATGTGTGACAAATAAATAAAATCTTGAAACTTGAACATAAATTTACAGAGGTGGGCTTTTATGAACTTGATATATATGGAATGCAATGGCTTACCAAACAGGGCTGCTGTTTCACAGCAGCTGAACTGTTGTTGAACTGCAAGCTGGGGTGTCTTCTGTGTTTAATGTGCATGACCTCCACACGTTTACTGCTGACACTTCAGTTTAGTCACATAGACCAAAGACCATATAAACTGGCAAAGTGTGGGTGGATGAAGGTGTAGGTGTAGGTGTGTATTTGAATATTCCTAGGAATGGACTGAAATCCAATTCTTGGTTAGTTCCTGCCTTATGTCTAATGCTACAAGACCAGACTTTGGCTCCTGTAATACTCATTTGGATAATGTGGATGCAGAAAAATGAATACAAAGATCGATGGATGGAAGGATAGATATATCTATGGAAAAGCCTTGGTGCTGAAGTGGTTAGCACTTCTATCTCATAATTCCAGAGTCTGGTTCACATTTTGCCCCAGGCACTGCCTTGTGGTGTTTTCATTACCTCCTTGTATCTATATGCTCTGTTTTCTATCCTAAACACCTCCATTTTTGATTGCTTGGTTATTCTAAACTCAGCTGGTGTATGTGTGACTGATCTGTGTTGGTGCCTGCTTTACATCCTTTGCTGCCAAGATAGGCTTTGAATGATCTGGGTTAGTCGGGTTTAAGAGTATTATGTTTTACTATTGGATATAAGTTTATATATAAAGTGACAGTAAACATTGATTCTCTAAGGAAAGTGAACAAGCTACTTTTTAATATAGGAGGTGTCAGAAGTAAGAAACCTCTTAATTATCAATCACCCAGCAGTGGTAACAGACCGAGAGACAAAAACCTGAAAATAAACACAAAAATAATGACTCTCTTCAAGACATTAATAGAATCAGTCTTCTGTGAAGAATATGATGGATTTTGGAGATCCACCCCATCACTGGGGAAATCTGCATGCAGCATAATTAAGATAAATTGAAAGTCACCAGATAAAACCAAACAGCAACATTGACTCAGATATTGTGATTACTGAAAGGTAGTAAAGTAATACTCAAAGCCTGTTCCTCTAGCTTCTGTGCATATAGTTAATGTCCAGTAATTGCACATCAGGCTCCAGATAGCATTAGCAATCTCACATACAATGGCATTACATGAGCAGCTTTAGCCTGTGAGACATCTCTGTAATTTCTGTTAAAGCAATGCTTCAATTAACTGAAGCTATTCTGTGGTGCACAGGGCGCACTCTGGCCATCTGTTTTTTTTCAAGAGAATTCCTGCTACAGTGTAACCAAAAATGTTCACTGCATCTTTCAAAATCATTCAGGAAAGGTCATTTTAACATCTGTTGCTCTTGCATCTAGTGGCTGCGTTGGTAGTTTATATGAAGTGAATAAAACACTCCAACAGATGAGTCTCAGTTAAGAGTGTCCCCGGCCACCCCTCTGCCCACCCGTGCAGATGAGCAGGTCAACAATGTGGCACCTGGTGCCCCAAAGATTCTAGAATTGGCCCAAAACTGCAGGTTAAGACAGACTTTATTACCCAAATGGAAATTTGTTTGCAGCAGCAATGAAAAAACATAAAATGTTTTTTTCTCAGACACAAGAGACAAAAAGCAGCATCCATTGTTATAATGAGAACATTTGCCTAGGACTCTTGCAAATAAGGATACCAAACTCTAACAACACATTAATTTATTTTAATATTGTTTTTTATATCAGTAAGGTGCTGCTGGAGTAAGTGAAATTCCCCTTGGGACTAATAAAGTATCTATCTATCTATCTATCTATCTATCTATCTATCTATCTATCTATCTATCTATCTATCTATCTATCTATCTATCTATCTATCTATCTATCTATCTATCTATCTATCTATCTATCTATCTATCTATCTATCTATCTATCTATCTATCTATCTATCTATCTATCACATTATACTAAGTTAGAGTTTCCATATCCTTACAGCCATTAGAATTCAAAATGTGTATAGCACAGGAAATAACAGAGTTCTTAAATCTATTACTCTCAAGTCTTAGGCATCTAAATCTCCAGATTAAAGGCAGCATTTAAAACTTTGGAAACAGAGGAAGGCTGCTGTCTGAACAGAAGAGAATTGGCTTTCTTACCAGCTTGTGTGATAAAGCTTGGGGATGACTGCTACTAACTTTAACAGTGTTGTTGAAATGACTCTTGTTCATAGTATTCCCTTACATATAAGTAAATATAAAACAGATTTGATAAATTTTTTATAAAAGACTCACATTACAGGTTTGTCTGCTTTTAAACAACACAGTAACCAGCTATTACTGCTACATCTTCTATATTCATATGAAAAGCCCCATGTATCGAGTGTACACCTAGGTTTGCGGTCCTTTATTAACAGTTCTACATGCCCTTTGTAACTCTGTTCTTTTTGAGGATATTTGTTTTGGGAATATTTTGGTTGTGTTCACTAAAATTTGCCTTTTTGCTATATAATGTTTCTGTAATTCACCTGTACTTTATAACATAACATTCTCACAACCGATGAGTCCAATTCTCTGCCTACTACAAGCAACACACAAGCCAAACATAGATCAGGACATTAAATACATCTGAGGACCAAACACAGAATTCAAAGCCAGGACACAGGATCCATGATGAGCCAGTTGCCCTAAGCATGGCAACATTGTAATGGTGTATTTGACGTTTCTGGGGGTGCTTTTGTATTTATTACATTGCTATTTGTATTTAGTGATTTGTATTTTTGATGGCAGCCTTTCTATTAATGTTATGAGCCACCTTTGATAAATTTATTTTGCAAAATAATTAAGTCCTGTTTAGGGTTTTGTCATGGAAACACTGGTTTTGTGGCAATGATTCTAGCCAAGTTTCCACTTTTTTTTTGTGCACACTAAGAGTTATTTTTCATTTAACTATGTTTCCATGATGCCATTTTGTTTTTCGTGGAAGCCGTCATTTCATGGGCTCCATTGCTTAGATGCTGTTCAGGGCTGCTGGGGAGCATAGTTATGTGTAATAACTTAAAATCAGTACCTGAAGTGGAGATATGTATGTGCCAGTACTCTCTATTTAGCCCTTTGAGTTTTGAGCATTAAGGTAAACTTACATTTTGACAGATTGTGGGGATCCCCTTGGACTTTCAAGTTCCAAAATATACTAATATTAGATAGTAGAGAGTAATTGTCCTTGAAGTCTTAAGCACCGTGATATACAGATATACTAATATTAGATTGTAGAAATGGGGGGGCTTCTTGGAGTTTCGAACTCAAGCATATATCAACATTTCACCACAGATCGGAAGGAGGTGGGTTTTCATGGTGCTTTATATGTATGCCAGTACACTAACAAAGACTGCTGGTATGCACCATACAGTGTTGGCAAGCATATGTGGAAAACGGAGAAGTCATCAAGCCCTGGTTTAAATCTTGGTGCAGCATTTCACTATCCATCTCTGATTTGTACAGACAAAACTAAAATTCTCTTTGTAGTATTCTCTTTCTAGTATTTCTTGGTTTAGAAATCCTTGCTTTTCACTTCAAGTTGGACCTTTGGTTTATGTTCTGGTTTTGGCATTTTCAATGGTATTTTCACTTTTGGTTTTGATCCTTTTCCTGTTTCTTATCGACGATTCAACAGTTTCCTCACTGTTCAGTTTGCTGCTAGTACAATTGATTAATATATCCTTTAAGATGGTGATCTAATTCTCGGAAACCACAAAAAAGTTGTTCATCTTCAACCAACTTCAAAGTGAGCCTCTAGCATCGTAAAATATAAACTGCACAAAAAGGCATACACAATTCCCCATTAAAAAAATATATTGGTCATTCACAAAAATACATGCAAAAACCTTCACATTTTGATCAAAAATATCTGTCATCATTTAAATTTCAAAAATAAGCAGTACATTTTTAACCATTATTAAAGGATAATAAAACGATAGCCTCCTTAAATACAGGCTCTGCTTTATGATGTGAGAGACTCGCTTTTTTCCATTCTTTAGTCATAAAATCGCCTAAATTGCCAACTCTAGCCTGTCAGAGATGTCATTGAGCATCCTCATTACAATGCCAAATGTTTTGTGAGTTTCCTATACTCGGATTATTTTGAAAAAAAAATGTTTGAATGTGTCTCTGATAACTTTGAGCCTAAATATATGGAGCAAATGGCCAAATGAAATAACATTGTGCTATTAACAATTTACATCACACTATTTGCTTTTTGTTAACCTGGAAGAATCCAATCATCACTCTGCACGTATAACTCTGTTCGATATTACCTCAGATTGGAGATAATTTTATTATCTTTACAGACTTCTTTCCAGAATTTAGCAGGAATTCATTAATGTAATTAAGCATGTTGTAGTTGAATTATGTGAAGAACAACGTTAGATGGTATTCTCTTGCCGTGTAGATCTCTGAGTTGGGGAGGCTGAATGATGTGTTTTGTGTTTTGTTGTATGTTTTGCCTTCAGCACATATTATTGCACTTGCTTTGCTTCTTTCATTTTTTGATTGAATAGTGTATTTTTTTAATATAAAGGAGGTTACCGTTTAAGCTGTTTGGTTGAGCATGAATGACTGTGTTCAAACAACACTCTGATGTTGTTCCAGGAAAACCAGAAACCGGCAAAAGTAGGTCTACTCCTTTTGGTTCCATTTCTTTTTGTTTTAAGATATTGTAACAATTTGACAGTGTAGGTTAAGAATGCATGCATGATTGTTTGGTGTTTGTGGTAGAACTAGGATCTGGAGAGGAAAAGGGTGCCTGCTTTGTAATTCAAATTAACAGCAGAAAAGCCAATTTGGTGGAAGTTTCTCAGAAAGATACTGATAAAAGACTGCCAGACCATTGACTTGAGTTAGTCCTGCATGGACTGAGCTGAGCCTGGAAGACAGAGCTGTAACTAGCAACCAACAAGCGGCAGGTCATGAGAACACTGGTGCATGAGGGGCACATGAAACTCCATTTGGGAATTATTAATTAGGTGCCACTTTGGTGCTAATGAATGGCATACAGAGTGCAGAACAGAGTGTGTTCTCATACAGAAAAATCACCAGCAGGGGTGTCTCCATGTTCTCAACAGTTGAAGTGTGAAAAAAATAAATTGTAAGTAGCCCTTTCAAATAAAAGGCTGGACTTTAGGGGGCAGGTAGCTCCTGCCTTCCTTCTCTGTTTCTTTCTTCCTTTCTTTCTTTCTTTCTTTCTTCCTTTCTTTCCTTCTTTCTTTCTCTCTTTCTTTCTCATTCCCTTGGGTCCTTACAGTCCCACAGTTCTTTGCACACATTTTGAATATTCCCTTTATTCTTGATTGCCTTCAGACTTGTGTGTTTTGTCCTCAGTGGGGTTGGTAACATGACGGCTGGGATCATCACAGGTGCACCGCAAACCACAGACACTGGCTTGGGTAAGCCCAATCTCAGTTGGAAGTGAGTATAATGGTAATTACAGTTTTATTATGGAGTTATTTGTAAATTATTTCCATCTAAACATCCTGTATTAGTAGCAAAAATTCTCTTACAATGTCTTAAGAATACCCAAATGGTAACACTTAAGAAATGTGACTAAATAATTAAGCTTTTACTCTGTACTAATTGTGTCTGTTGCCTAAAACATTATTTATTGGCACTAAACTGCCCCTTAAGATATCCTAAGTGGTAATGAGCCACAAATAAGGGCATAATAAATCATCTAACAATGCAGTCACTCTTCTAAAGCGCTGCTGATGTAGCAGCATTCAGCATGGGCCTGTTACAAAGCAGTGACAGCATCACCTCTGGAGATATTTGGCTGAGGTCAGTCAAGCCACCTGAGCATGAGGGTAAGGGCTCAGTCTAAGGTGGGTGATAAGTAGCAGCAGAATCTAAGTGCAAACTCAATTTCAGCTATAATACACACTGTCAAAAATATGTGGAATATCCCTAAAGGTCATTGTCAGTATGTTTAAGCATAAAAAAGGAACAGTCTATGCTTAAGTGAAGTGTATTAAAAACACTAGGTTAAACTAAAAATACACAGAAAATGAGTGTACTAATACATATGTATTTTTTAAAGGTTTTCACCTTTGATTGTGTCAGTAAAAATCCAGTGACTACAGAATATACTTGTACTAGGGAAATAATAAATATACAGATATCGTAGCTATCAGAATATTAATAGAATTAATAAGGGTGAATACAAGTAAATCACTTATACTAGACAAGCAAGTGACCATACGTACAAAGTCTTATCATGTCATTACCCTCTAGTGAAGAATGGAATCTAGAAAATGCTTACCCTTTATTACCAGTTAGTCCAGTTACCTTAGCATATATCACAAGCAGACACAGCAAATAATAAAAAAGAAGCAGAATTCAGACATTTAATACAGGCATGTAAGTGGACAGCCAGCATGGGCTTACAGCAGGTCATGATTCACAGTCCTTCATTAGTATACACCACTAGTGTTTGTTAAGAAACAATACAAAAAATTGATTGCAGTGTAAGCAAGGCATTATTTTATTTAAGTTTTAAACAATTGTGCATAATATTTTCCATGAGAGAATAGGCACTAAAAATATTGGTGCAGATGGGATCAGAATTGGTTTAAGGACTGACCAAATAACAAAGTGGGATTATAGAAAGATGAGTGCTATGGCAACTCTTTTTAATTTATGAAAATTAATTACATAAAAATTAAACTAACAAGTTCCAGATTACTTTAAATTAGTAGATCATCTACAGTTAGCTAAAACAGACCTGTGCCCATATTTATCACACATCTCATAATAGGAAAACAGTCCTAATTGACTCAAAAAATCTCAGAGGGATGCAAATTTGGTCATACTCTTAGGCATCGGAATAATAGCATTTTATAAATTTCCCTAATTTAGGAAACTATTCTGGACTTTTTGAGGATTCAGGTGAGCTCATGAGCTGTCTGAACTTGCTAGGAGTTGCCAGAAGATGCCATTCAGGTCAGAATGACACGCACATCCCAGGAAAGGTGAAATGTTTTGGAAACACCAGACTACAATAAACGCATAAAAGATATTGATTTGACTGAGATGGAATAATATTCCCAACAAATCTTACATGTCACAAGATAATTCCATCTCTGTGGACAAACCATTTGCTGCCAGCCAAAATGACAGTATTGGTAATGTTACATTTTTTGGTTATGAGAAAAGCACAGTTTTGCAATAACAATGATTAATTTCTGAAATTTTGTTCCAAACTTTGAATGCCCTTACAATGTACCATGAAATACACGGATTCATATACTGTACTTCCCAACCACTCCACATAAGGTAATGGCAAAGCAAGCTGCTGTCACAGATGTATGTCTGAGGTTCACCTTCAGGGCTCATCCAAAGTAAGCACTACCACACCGGAGCGCGATCACTGACGTTATCATCTCCTTTGTCTCCAACTGGCCTGAGAAACCTTGAACTGCCCTGAGATATTTTTTTCAAGCACCTTCTTATTTTGAGGACAATAAATATACAGTAATCCCTCGCTACTTCGCGGTTCACTTTTCACGGATTCACGACTTCGAGGGTTTTTAAATACAAGTGATTGCCCGCCTATCGCGGAAGTTATGTTCCAGACCCATCAGCAACAGGAGAAAATCTGCGATATAGAAAGACCATATAAATAAACATTTTTATAGTTTAAGCCTTAAAATACCCATCCCACATGCTTTAAACACATGTAAACTTATAAAACACACTTTGTTAACACATATGATATGTGGATGTCGGGCTAAGGATATGAGTAACATCTCACTATTATAAAACATTTTAACTTCACGCAAGACAAGACAGTGAGACAGGAAAATTGGTGATGTACAGGCTTTTAAATTATTGACACGCAGAGCGACAAGCAGCACAAAGCCAGCACAAAGTCCACTTCTCCTTAGCGTTCATTCAGCTCCCCATCCCCTTGACAATGCGAAGTGGCAGGAGCGTACTGCGCTTTCGGGGAGGGGGGATTTGAGCGAAGGTGCGTTCAGCTCTCACATACCCCCCCCCCCACACACACACACACTCCTTCTTCCGAAGGCGCAGAGCGACAAGCAGGCATTTTGGCAGAAGCAGCACAAAGTCCATTTCTGCTCAGCGTGAGTTCAGCTGCCCCCCTTCACAAAGCGAGTGCAGACACATTGACGTCTGATCGCTGCATGCAGTGTGCAGTGTTGGTCTGCGGTGTTTAAGAATGTAGAAAGTGTTTAAAATCTCTTTCTCGCAGCACTTATAACGCTGCTTGCATTGTGAAGGGGGGATCTGAATGCACGCTAAAGAGATACGATCGGTTCAGCTGGTGTCTTGCTGCTGTTGCTGCTGGTGCTGGCCAGCTGTGTGTTGTGCTTGTCGCGCTTTGCGTCAATCACTTAAAAGCCTGTACAGCAGCTGTCCTTTTGCCACTTCACGTCTCTGCCGTTTGCTTTGTGAAGGGAGGAAGATGAACGCACGCCAAGCAGAAGTGGACAGATCAGCTACTGGCTTTGTGCTGCTTCTACCAAGATGCCTGTTCTGCTTGTCGCTCTACGCGTTCTGAAGGACGATGAGGAGTAATTGGGGTTGGAGTGAGGGCAGAACACACGCTAAGGAGAAGTGCTCGGATCATCTGCTGGGTTTCTGCAGCTGCTGCTGGCAAGCTGCGTGTCCTGCTTGTCGTTGTTGTAAGAGCTGGGAGCACCTGAAGTTTGTCTGCCAAAAGCATTCCAACAACTGCTAGGTTAAATGTCAGTGAACTAGTTTTAAATTGGGGGTGTCGTCAAAGTGTCTGTCCGAGATGATCTGGTCTCGATCGCTTTGCTCAAACTCCCCCCCACTACCGCTCCACGAAGGCGCACTATGCTCCTGCCACTTCGCATTGTGAAGGGGGGAGCTGAATGCACGCTAAGGAGAAGTGTGGAGTGCTGGCTTTGTGCTGCTTCTGCCAAGATGCTTGTTCTGCTTGTCGCTCTGCGCGTCAGTCATTTAAAAGCCTGTACAGCAGCTGTCCTTCTGTCTCACTGCCTTGTCTTGCATAACGTTAAAATGTTTTATAATAAAGAGATGTTACTCATATCCTTAGCCCGACATCCACATATCATATGTGTTTACAAAGTGTGTTTTAATAAGTTTACATATGTTTAAAGCGTGTGGGAGGGGTATTTTATGACTTAAACTGTTTAAAAAATGTTTATTTATATGGTCTTTCTATATCGCGGATTTTCATCTATCGCTGATGGGTCTGGAACGTAACTTCCGCGATAGGCGGGGGATTACTGTAATAGGATGCTGAAAGATACAGCAAGCTGTGTGGATTACATGTCAAGGGAGTTCATGCTTAATTTGTACAACACACTTGTGAAGCCTCATCTGAAATACTGAATGTATAAAATGGTCATAGCAATACTAAAGAAGGTCCATAGAAAAGCTCTTGAATTTATTCCAGGGCTTCAGAGTTTAACAATGAGGAAAGGCTGAAGGTGTTAAATCTTTTCTTTGTGAAGAATACAAAGATTTAGAGGTGACAAGACAGATATGTATAAAACACAGAAGATGCCAGCTGTTACTTAAAAATGAATTGCAAAAGAATAATGGAGACACAGATGGACTCTTCTGAAGGGTAAATATGAAACACAAATAGAAGGAAGTATTTGTTTTCCCTCAATGAACTATGGAAAAATTAAACAAGTTACCAGGTAGTAAAGGTGAAAGTAGTGCCCTGGAGAACTTCAGGTCCTTGCTTTAAGATATTTTGGAAATATTTAGTAACTAGAAAAACATGATTTTTCAAAACTTTCCATAAGCTTTTATACCTGAAGTGACACATTTTGTAGAAGAAACAGTCAGTCAGTCAGTTAGTCATTTTGCAACCCGCTATATCCTAACACAGGGTCACGGGGGTCTGCTGGAGCCAATCCCAGCCAACACAGGGTGCAAGACAAGAACAAATCCCGGGCAGGGCGCCAACCCACCGCAGGACACACACACCCCCACACACCAAGCACACACTAGGGACAATTTAGGATCGCCAATGCACCTAACCTGCATGTCTTTGGACTGTGGGAGGAAACCGTAGCACCCGGAGGAAACCCACGCAGACATGGGGAGAACATGCAAACTCCACGCAGGGAGGACCCGGGAAGCAAACCCAGGTCTCCTTACTGCAAGGCAGCAGCACTACCACTGCACCACCCCGTAGAAGAAACACTGTTATTTTATAGTAAAGGCTTAATTGAAAATAAAAATAAAAAATACAGTAATCATCCATCTCTAAAGGGATAAATAATGCATACAGCATCAGCATTTATTGATAGAGCCCATTTTATACATGAAAGTAAATCAATGTGCTTTATAATAATAATAGCTAAGGACTGTTACAAAAAGAAAGTGAAAACTCAAACATTTTGTTACTTAATAAAGCAGACATGTGAAACAAAATATCCAGCTTAATAAACAAATGGTATGGTCAGATTGTGTAACTATTGTAATTATTTATCACATATTGTAAAAAATTGCAAAACTGCTGCAGTTTACATAATTGTAGCCTAATCAAAAGGAAACTGTATCAATGGGCATTTAGTAAATGAATCAGAGTTGATTGTGCGTGTTAGAAGTTAGTTTAGAATTACAACCAGTTACATCAATCTTGTTGTTTGGCAAAGAGGAGAAGAGTACCCTACATTTTGAAAGTTGCCGGTGATGTTTAAGTGTTGTTTGAAAATAGTTCAGACAGTAGGTGGAGATCCAAGAAATAAAGTATAAGAAGAGGCATCCAAACAACATTCTCTGAGAATAACAAATGGTTACCTTTTTTATTTTTTGTGCACCAAATTGCAGTATTGTGATTGTGCAGTGTAATTACAGGGACAAGCCCTCTTTGGAACATACTGTATTATACCTCAGAAAGGACACCTTAAAGACTACTGAACATATCTGTGTATTTGTAGTTTTATATATATATATATATATATATATATATATATATATATATATATATGTACAGTATATATATATATACTGTATATACTGTTAGGTCCATAAATATTTGGACAGAGACAACTTTTTCCTAATTTTGGTTCTGTACATTACCACAATGAATTTTAAATGAAACAACTCAGATGCAGTTGAAGTGCAGACTTTCAGCTTTAATTCAGTGGGGTGAACAAAACGATTGCATAAAAATACGAGGCAATGTGAGGGCATTTATACAATTAATATTTCTTTAAAAACTTATGCACAATGAAAACTAACCATAGGATAATGAAACTATTCAAGAATGATTAAAGATGGCTAATTAGTCTAAATCCAGAAGCACATTACACGACTTCTAGCTGAAGGGAATCTCAACCTTAACATCTGAACTTACTCTCTCTTGTTGCCTGAGGATGTCATATTACATGATTTAGAATGGCTGGGGTAGACAAATTACATGACTCCGTGAAGACTCTACAGCATGGTTTTACATCTCCAATGTATCACATGTTCACCCCTTTTTCTGACAGCCTGATCAGAGGAGAGCGACTAGGCTGATTCCAGGGCTATAGGGGTTGAATTCTGAGGAAAGATTAAAAGAGCTGAGGATTTTCAGATTACGCAAAAGAAAATTAAGAGGTGCCATTAATGAAGTGTTTAAAATTATGAAGGGAATTAGTACAGTGGATTGAGACATTTTAAAATGAGTTCATCAAGAACACGGGGACTCAGTTGGAAACTTGTTAAGGGCAAATTTCACACAAACATTAAGAAGTTTTTCTTTACACAAAGAATGATAGACACTTGGAATAAGCTACCAAGTAGTGTGTGTCGCAGGTGTCTGGGGGAGCGACCTGGCCGGGACACCCCAAAGGACCGGAAGAGGGCTTATACCTTCCCCAGACCACGTTGGGGGCGACCATCCTGGTACCCATGGGGACCATGGGTACAGAGCTTTGAAGCTCAACCCTGTAGGGGCCTGTGGTCACCACCAGGGGGAGCCCCAATGCCTTTGGAGCCCTGGACCTCAGCACTTCCGCCACACCTGGAAGTGCTGGGGTGAAGAGAAGCGGGGACACCCAGAGTGCTTCCAGGTGTGCAGCCGGCACTTCCGCCACACTGGGGAGTGCCGGCAGAAGATTGTCGGGAAGCACCTGGAGCACATCCGGGTGATTATAAAATGGGCTGTAACAGTAGGAGGCGCTATTACTCCCTTTAATCCTCAGGTACCACTCCAAACACCAGGTAAAAGTATAACCTTTCTTCTTTTTACTATAATACTGTGCACTAAGCACCCTCCACTCCACACTACACATACAAAGCTCACTATTCAATAATCAATACAATATTCTCACTCCTCCTCTCCCAGACGCGTTGCCACCCTTCCTCCCAGCTCAGCTCAGTGTCTGGGCTTTCCCACAGTCCTTTTATATCCCCTGACCCGGAAGTGGTTCCAGCCCAACAATCCATAAGTCCTCATCACTTCCGGGTCAGATTAAAAGTACTTTTCTTCAACCCGGAAGCACATCGTTTCTTCCGGTCATGTGATCATGACGCACTTCCGGGTTATAGGGCACTTGGCACTCTGTAAGCCTCCCTACAGCGGCTCCTGGTGGTCCCCATGGTATCCAACAGGGTTGTTTATAAAAACTACAATGTCCATAATGCCCTGCTGGAATTTGGGGACCTTCCATGCTGTGGGAGGGCTCCATCTGGTGGCCTGGAGGTGTGGACCGGAATATTTGGCTGGCCATCCCTCACAGGGCCGTCTCCCTCTGTTCGTTGGCTTGAGTTGGGAGTGGAAAAGGACGGAGCTCAGGAGGGGAGGCAAGGAGGCGGCCTGAAGAGTAAGGCATTGGACTGTTGGCCTGGACTTTGGGGGTTTGTGGTGCACTTAACTGTAAATATGTATAATAAACGTGTTGTGGGTGACTTGAACGTGTCCGCCTGTTTGTGTCGACTTCCACATGTGGTAGACAGTAAGACTTTAGGAACTTTCAAAACCTGACTTGATGTTTTTTTGGAAGAAATAAGTGGATAGGACTGGCGAGCTTTGTTGGGCTGAATGGTCTGTTCTCATCTAGATTGTTCTGTTCTAATGTTCTGACTGTGCCAGTGCCCATATGAATGTTTTGCATGTAAGGCGAGTTAAGCCACAATCTCATTCCTTGTTTCTTCTTTTTTCCATTCTGCCATAGTACATAAAACATTAAACATCAAACAGATGAGCCTCTCTTCTGTTTGAAAGGTCCAAAACATTGCCTTCTCCTGTTTCTGTGTGGTTGAATTGTTTGCATTGTACTTTCAGGTGGGTACTCATTGGTTGATAGTTCTCACATACACAGAGCCCACTTGTACAACATAAGGCAAGTCAAACTGTATGACCAGAGGTCATGAGAGCATGCTGCAGCTGCTTCCAATTTTCTACGGTTATGTAAATGAGTCTGCAACTGAAAATCACTGGAAAAATCATGTTGTGTGACAGAGCCTTAACACGATGTATGCTCTGATTGCTGCTGATGAGTTGCTTTGCCTCTTATAGGCCTAGAAGTCCTTCAGGCTAGATAAGGTATTCAGTTCCAGCATATATACTGACTATATGCGCATGAAAATTTCTTCTAAAATCTAAAAGTAAACTAAGAAGAGGACGAATGACCAACATGAAAAGCCTAAACAAAAACTTTGAATATCACAAAATCCAACTCCTTGAAAAAAACATCCACAGTCTGCTACCTGCCAGCCTCGTCTTTTTGCATTAAAAAGTGCTGCAAGGAGGACAGGAATTGTAAGGCAGATTAAAGAAAGACCCAGAGGAGCAACCCACCGGCGCCAAGGCTGCCACATTAGCTCATTCTCAAGCCTCGCTCCAATGGGCTTTGCGGATAGCTGGCGAATACTGAGAGCAAAAGGAGGAGCCTCAAGCTGTCTTAACTTGATGGCACAGGGGAACAAAAGTTGGCTGCTTTGACTTAATTTGTTCTGTGAAAAGTGAAAGGGTATTTGCCACACCATGGAGGGTTCAATGAAGACAAATGGAGTTCTCATCAGACTGGTGAGCAGTTGCTGAAGAAAGGATGGGCCTCAAATTGAAATTTTCTTATTAAAAAGGTAAAGTCATATGCTTTAGTTTTTAATTAGAGAAACACATATGGGCTTCACGGTGGCTAGTGCTGCTGCTGCTGCTGACTCCCAGCTTTAGAGTTCAGGTCCAGTCCAGTGTTTTCACATTTTAAAACAGTGCAAATTATGTGTAAAAGGCTTGGATGGGGGGCATGCGAGTGGGCGCCAAGATGAGTGGGCGTAACCTCTCCAAGGTTGGGTCCTGTTTTGGGCCAGTTTGCCAGTAATTAAAAAGTTCTGGGATGCCAACTGTAATGGGGACTGGATATGAGTCATTACCTGGCCTGGAGGCAAATGTAATTGAGGAACAGGGGGAGACATTGAATTCAGAGCAAGAGCTCCCTCAATACGGTACATGGCAGCTCACCCAGGCCTCGGAGGAGTGGAGGAGAAGCAAGTGAAACAGAGAAAGGAATTTGAAATTGTGTTGGTGCTTGGGAAAGGAAGCCTTTTTAAGGTAATGGCTTAAAGGTTGACGGCTGGGGAGAGGACGTAGGCGCTGGCTGTTCACCACTTCTCCACACTATATTCATTACTTAAGTATTTTTACTACTTGAATATCATTTTGATTGTAGCTGTTTTCTGGATATTATACAGAACTTTAGCATTTAGCGGCTGTAATTTGCTGTTAATGCCTTACAGCGTTTAATATCGTTGCTTTTGGAGAAATCCTACCTGTGACATTTGTTGGCCCGACTTGCGCTGTGTCATCGGCGTTGGCCTGTATCAGCCCGCTATTACATTTCCTGAATGTCGGCTCTGTTGTTGGGATCTTGGTGACTGTCTTGCTTCTGGAGTCCTTTGTAATTTGCACCACAGCTGTCCAACTGTACACATAAGGACTACGGCCGACTATTTACATTGGGGCCATATCTCCTCCGCTCGCCGACATGCTTCGGTATCTGCCATCGCAACTGTTGGAGCTCAACAACCACAGCCTTCCATTTGACATCACAGTCATCAAACAACTTGGACTCCTCCATCGCCCCCACTATGTCCATAGGGGATCTGGTCAGGGGTTTGTTTACACCAAGACCGGGAGCTCCATTCCGTCCTTGTGGTCAGCAGCACCTCACTCCGTGGCAGCCCAAACATGTCATCCGAGCGCCATTACCACGGAGACTAAAAACACTGCTCGGCAGCGGTCCAGGTGAGACAGAAAGCCTGGAGTGGGTTTCAGCTTTCTTCGTCCTCTGGTTAAAAGCAACACCTCGCTAAACATCAAAGTTGAACTTTTTAATGTTCAGTCCCTGACAAATAAAGCCTGTCTAATTTATAATCACATTGTAGACAGGGGGATTGATATTATTTGTTTGACTGAGACCTGGCATAAATCTGAGGTATACTCAAGTTTTCAATGAGTCCTGCCCTCCTGGGTACACCTACCTCAAAAAGGCCCACAGCTCTGGACGTGGTGGTGGTCTGGCTGTAATCCATCAGATTGGTCTGCAATTATCACTTCTCCCCCTTCCTAAATTTTCAACTTTTGAATGCCTGGCAATAACTTGCAAGCATCCACTTTTTATAACAATACTTCTTATTTACCGACCACCAAAACAACACCCTGATTTCATTACGGAAATGAATGGGCTGCTCTAATCTTTCTGTACAACATCATCAAATGTACTGATTGTTGGAGACCTGAACATTCACGTGGACACTCCCTCTAATTATTCTGCTGCCCAGCTCTAAAAGCTCCTGGACTGCTAAATCTGAGGCAACTTGTCGAGGTCCCCACTCACAACAAGGGCCATACCCTAGATTTAGTCATTACTGATTCAGTCCTCATCTCAGACCTCCAAGTACCTGATCTGGATGTTTCCGATAACAACATTGTCTCAATGGATTTACCCACAAATTCACTATACTCTAAACCACAGCACTGTATCCACTTCAGGAACCTGAAAAAAATTAATTTGACTGATTTAAATGCTAACATTAAGATCTTTTCCATTGCTCCCCACCTTTCTTCTGTCAGTGAATTAGTCGATTACTACAACAATGGGCTCCACAACATCCTTGAGACCCAAGTCCCAGTTAAATCACGAGTGGTCTCTTTTGTAAAATCTGCCCCGTGGTTTACAAGTGAGCTTTGACAGATGAAAACAGCTGGGCGAGCCCTCGAGCGGCATTTTGTTACAACCAAACTATCGTCCGATCTCCAACCTTCCATTTTTGTCTAAGGTTTTGGAAAAGGTTGTTTTGGTTCAGCTTCAGGATCACCTCAAAAAATTCAATCTGTTTGAAAAATTTCAGTCTGGTTTCCGAACTTCTCACAGCACAGAGACAACCCTGGTCACCAATGACATCCTGATGGCTGCTGACCAGGGCTCTCCATCACTCCTTATCCTCCTGGACCTTACAGCTGCATCTGATATGGTAGATCATAATATTCTCCTTCATCATCCTCACTATACAATTGGACTTTCTGGCATTGCTTTGGATTGGTTCGAGTCCTATCTTACAGACAGGACTGAGTATGTGGCCTTGGGGGATGCTAAATCTCATACCCACACTGTCACCTGTGGGGTCCCACAAGGATCAGTCCTTGGGCTGACCCTTTTAATATCTATATACTACCCCTGGGTCACATCATCCGCAAGCATGGAGTTTCATTCCATTGCTATGCCGAGGATACGCAGCTCTATGTGAGACTGGATTCGACTTCTCTTACACCTCCATCAACTTTTTCCTCTTGCTTGGATGAGATTGAGGCCTGGATGTCCAAGATCTTCCTCAAGCTGAACAGCACCAAAACTGAAGCTCTTTTAACTGGCACCCCCATCAACTTTGTTCCTCTGTAAATTGTATTTCCTTTTCTGACCGTACCATTACCCTCTACCCTTCTGTTACAAATCTGGGTGTCAAGTTAGACTCCCATCTGTCATTTGATATACAGTACATATCCATCACCTTTGTAAAATTGCATTCCTTTATCTCCGAAACATAGCCAAACTCTTTCCCTAGATAGATAGATAGATAGACAGACAGACAGACAGACAGACAGACAGACAGACAGACAGACAGACAGACAGACAGACAGACAGACAGACAGACAGACAGATAGATAGATAGATAGATAGATAGATAGATAGATAGATAGATAGATAGATAGATAGATAGATAGATAGATACTTTATTAATCCCAAGGGGAAATTCACCTCTCCCTCTGTGATGCTGAAAAGCTGGTTCATGCCTTTGTCTCATGCAGACTGGACTATTGTAATGCACTCCTCATCAGGATACCCAACAAGAGCCTTCAAAAGCTCCAACAAATTCAAAATAGTGCTCCAATATCTCACCAATCCTTCGGTCACTTTATTGGCTCCCTATTCACCTCTGTATTGAATAAAAACTCTGTTTGTTTACTCACCAGTGTATCCATGGAAATGCTCCACAATATCTTAAGGAACTCCTTATACTACAGTCCACTACAAGAAACCTCCGTTTTACAAATACCTACCGCCTTCGCCCCCCTGTGACCAAACTTCATAAAATGGGAGACCAAGCCTTTGCAGCTGCTGCTCCACGGCTCTGGGATGCCCTACCAGAGAGCCTGAGAACACAGCAGATTGTGGGCTGTTTTAAAAAACAGCTAAAGACTTTTCTATTTAGGAAAGCTTATTAACAAGAATGCTATAATTATTTTTGTTTTATCTCTGTTTTTATCTTGCCTTGCCTTTGTTTAAACTTTTTATGTTGCACTTTGAGATTTACTGCTAATGTAAAGTGCCCCTATAAATAAAATGCATTATTATTATTATTATAATTTGTAATAATAAACCTTACATTTGCACCTGGGACTTGTGTTTATGCAGTTATGCGTGGGGTTTAGGGTGATGCAATGCCCCTACTGGTCACATTATTTAATCTTTTGACCAGTCCTCAAGGATGACAGGTTTTGGCTAGAAGTCCACCTCTAGGCACTTCTTCTGAATCAGACAGTGGTCTTGTGATGTGAGGCATACTATCATGAAAAAACGTTTAATAAAAATTTGTAAAGTGCTTCTCTCTGTGCCTGCCAGTTTAACTAAGACATTATGTACTATTTATATCCAGCACATTAAGGACATGAGATCATATAACATTTTAACTTTACACTGTAGTATTACAGGAATATATACAGTAAGAAGATCCCCAATAGACATAGATATGTGCTGATAACTTGAAATTTGTTTAAATACCTTAGGACGTTTAGATATACAAAGATATGGGTGTGTTGAACATTATACCATTTATCTGTATTCTGATTGGTGTGAAATGGTGTAGTTCCTTCTGTTATGAAAATTAATCTATCTTACTTAAGATCATTGATTAGTTATGTTCTCCAGTCTTGTCATGGTGAACTGAACTGTGCACAGGATCCCACAAGCTTGTTATAATAAAGGATATCCTTCTTGGAGACTTTTGTAACAGTGATCTTGGATATTTTTTATTTAAGATACTTATTTTAATATAATTTCACATACATTCTAATATTGTGTATAATGCCACTGTTAAGGCCCAAAACTCTAATTAATGTAGCACAACAACATACAATGATAGAAGGAGATGTGAACAAGTGAAAACAAAAAAGGAGAGGCCTCCCCCAAACACATACAATCATGTCACAAGAATAAGGGGATACGAAGACAGTCATTTAAAACATCCTATGGACCACAATGAAGCTAAATGTTCACAGTGATGAAGAACAAGTCTGTGTTGATTGTCAAATGAGTGCCCCAAGAACTTACACATAGTTTTAGTAATTGGACTTTGGGACAAGTCTGGATACTGGTGATCACTCCTGACACTGCGTGCCCATGCTATGGGGCAGTCAACTTGTCACATGTGTTGCTCACATGTCTTCTCACATCATCTTGAGCATAACATCTCTAAAACCCCAGGGAAGATCAAAAGGTCACTTCTTTGAATGTGAAAATTGAAGTAATGATGCATAGATCAATAGCTTTATTACACATTAAACATTAAACTCTGACTGGTAAATTTCTTATAAGGGTTTGTTTTAATGACTAATATTGTTATTAAAACACTGTAATTTTGTGAAATTTGATGAATTTTGGTGTTACTTGAGAAAAAACAGTGTGGCCCACAAAAAAGTGGCCCACCTCCACCGAAACTACTGCATTACATGGTGATGAGAAAAATGATCAAATTTGGTACTCACATTTACAGAAAATGCTGAAAGTGATCTCCTTGTGCGTCAATACATCTTTGTGCCCGTTTTCTGCGTCCGTTGAGACCACAGTTGTCTTGGTGGAAACGGGCCACCCTGTATATGAATTATTTCTAGAGGTCAGGGAATGCTTACATTTACAGTATGTAACATTTAAATGAATAGTAATAAATGTTCACATTATAAAAACTCACTTTATGAGAGGGCTTTTGGGAACTGATTAGCTTTGCTAGATAGTGGGAGACTGCAATTATGGATTGATTTTGACAGTATTCAGTCAACACACCCACCTCAGATGTGGCCAAAATATTATGACTTAGTACAGTATATGGCCCTATACTGTACTTACTGTTCCATATAGGGCCATCCATCCATCCATCCATCCATTTTCCAACCCGCTGAATCCGAACACAGGGTCACAGGGGTCTGCTGGAGCCAATCCCAGTCAGCACAGGGCGCAAGGCAGCAACAAACTCCGGGCAGGGCGCCAACCCACCACATGACACACACACCAAACACACACTAGGGACAATTTAGGATCGCCAGTGCACCTAACCTGCATGTCTTTGGACTGTGGGAGGAAACTGGAACGACTGGAGGAAACCCATGCAGACACAGGGAGAACATGCAAACTCCATGCATGGAGGACCCGGGAAGTGAACCCAAGTCTCCTTACTGAAAGGGAACAGCGCTACCACTGCACCACCGTGCCACCCAGTCCTGTTTATATTGTGCCAATATATCAACTGGATAGCCCTAATGAATTTCCCCTTGGGATCTATCTATCTATCTATCTATCTATCTATCTATCTATCTACAGTGGTGTGAAAAACTATTTGCCCCCTTCCTGATTTCTTATTCTTTTGCATGTTTGTCACACAAAATGTTTCTGATCATCAAACACATTTAACCATTAGTCAAATATAACACAAGTAAACACAAAATGCAGTTTTTAAATGATGGTTTTTATTAATTAGGGACAAAAAAAATCCAAACCTACATGGCCCTGTGTGAAAAAGTAATTGCCCCCTTGTTAAAAAATAACCTAACTGTGGTGTATCACACCTGAGTTCAATTTCCGTAACCACCCCCAGGCCTGATTACTGCCACACCTGTTTCAATCAAGAAATCACTTAAATAGGAGCTGCCTGACACAGAGAAGTAGACCAAAAGCACCTCAAAAGCTAGACATCATGCCAAGATCCAAAGAAATTCAGGAACAAATGAGAACAGAAGTAATTGAGATCTATCAGTCTGGTAAAGGTTATAAAGCCATTTCTAAAGCTTTGGGACTCCAGCGAACCACAGTGAGAGCCATTATCCACAAATGGCAAAAACATGGAACAGTGGTGAACCTTCCCAGGAGTGGCCGGCCGACCAAAATTACCCCAAGACGCAGAGACGACTAATCCGAGAGGTCACAAAAGACCCCAGGACAACGTCTAAAGAACTGCAGGCCTCACTTGCCTCAATTAAGGTCAGTGTTCACGACTCCACCATAAGAAAGAGACTGGGCAAAAACGGCCTGCATGGCAGATTTCCAAGACGCAAACCACTGTTAAGCAAAAAGAACATTAGGGCTCGTCTCAATTTTGCTAAGAAACATCTCAATGATTGCCAAGACTTTTGGGAAAATACCTTGTGGACTGATGAGACAAAAGTTAAACTTTTTGGAAGGCAAATGTCCCGTTACATCTGGCGTAAAAGGAACACAGCATTTCAGAAAAAGAACATCATACCAACAGTAAAATATGGTGGTGGTAGTGTGATGGTCTGGGGTTGTTTTGCTGCTTCAGGACCTGGAAGGCTTGCTGTGATAGATGGAACCATGAATTCTACTGTCTACCAAAAAATCCTGAAGTAGAATGTCCGGCCATCTGTTCGTCAACTCAAGCTGAAGCGATCTTGGGTGCTGCAACAGGACAATGACCCAAAACACACCAGCAAATCCACCTCTGAATGGCTGAAGAAAAACAAAATGAAGACTTTGGAGTGGCCTAGTCAAAGTCCTGACCTGAATCCAATTGAGATGCTTTGGCATGACCTTAAAAAGGCGGTTCATGCTAGAAAACCCTCAAATAAAGCTGAATTACAACAATTTTGCAAAGATGAGTGGGCCAAAATTCCTCCAGAGCGCTGTAAAAGACTCATTGCAAGTTATCGCAAACGCTTGATTGCAGTTATTGCTGCTAAGGGTGGCCCAACCAGTTATTAGGTTCAGGGGGCAATTACTTTTTCACACAGGGCCATGTAGGTTTGGATTTTTTTTTCTCCCTAAATAATAAAAACCACCATTTACAAACTGCATTTTGTGTTTACCTGTGTTATATTTGACTAATGGTTAAATGTGTTTGATGATCAGAAACATTTTGTGTGACAAACATGCAAAAGAATAAGAAATCAGGAAGGGGGCAAATAGTTTTTCACACCACTGTATCTATCTATCTATCTATCTATCTATCTATCTATCTATCTATCTATCTATCTATCTATCTATCTATCTATCTATCGTGTAAATCACTAATATTTCTAGTCAATCGAAAAGAAAGATAACAACCTCAGCAAAGAACAAGTTTTCTGAATGGCTAAAGTTAGCAAAACGCAAACAATGAGCGTATTTGGAATTTTCGGTTTAAGCTCTAAAACTGAAAAAATATTTAGTTGTTTTAAACTGTATGAACTAATATAACACAGAAATGTTGTTTTGATTCAATAATTGTTGATACTGAGAATCATGAGCTTGAGATGCCCCCCATAGTACAACATTGATGGGACTGTATTAACATCAGTGAATCAAATGGAAGAATGAGGAAAAGCAAACCAAAAACTGCTTTATACATGATAAGGGAGAGATAAATTGGGAGCGTGAACTGATATAGCGGGTTGCCACATACGATAAGACAAACTAGGAAATCATAATGACACCTCACCTTCCTAGTTTTTCATCCACAAACTTCATGTCAGGTTTACCCTTCTATTCTTAGCTGACACTTCTTACACTACCAACCACCATTAACCCAAAAGTGTTGGTTGCATAGCCATCATAATCCTTTCCCAGAAGATTTACATAGTAGGACGAAGTTCATCACCAGCCAACCATATTGAAAGATATTAAAATTCTTATTCTCAATTATATTGTCCATGGAATGAAAACTCTAAAAATGTAATTAGTGATGAAAGGTTTAAAAGAATAATATTGTCATTGATACAGTACTTATGAAAGCCTCTTGCTAATGCTCACTCAGCAGCCTATTGGGTTGGTTGTGATTAGTGATTAGTAAGTGTGAAACAGCTGGCAACAAAAATAAACAATAGATTCTGAAGTGTGAAACTGGAAGAAAGAAGGAGGTGACATGGTGAAGAAAAAGCATATGCCAATTAGATAGGAGATCACAGTGCTTTTTTTCTGATGGCACGCAATGGTACACACTACTGGTACCTTTTTATTGTAAAATACTAATAATAAATAAAATTATTAATAAATATGGCACTAGATGTCTCTTTTCTGCCAATGAATTTGTTATAAATCCATTTCCAATTTGTTTTATTTAGGCTGTTTGTATTTGTTCACTCCTATTTTCAAATTATCTTCCATCATTGATATACTGTAGATCAGGGGTCAACATCTGTGGCCCAGCCTGCAGGCTACTCATAGAAGTATCACACATTCAGGTCCTTGTGTGATTCTCTAAGCAAGATGCTGCTGTAGTTGGCAGGTGCAAGCATAACAGCAGACAACTTTGCTGTCTCTCACACACACAACTGAGCTCCTAGCACTTCAACAGCCAATGCTACTTAAAGAAAAAGTGAGCCTGTTCTATTTGGCATCCCTCTTTTTCTTCCCAATCTCCTTATTTCAGCTCCCCAATTGCTGCTTTGCATCGATGCATGGGCAGAGTGAAACCTTCTGTGCTCATCTCGCCATGGTGCTCTGAGCAGCCCTTACTTGCATACCTCTTACCATATCCACACCAGGCACTCTGCATTGTGGCAGTAGGTGGTTACAATATTAACAGTCTGTGCAGAAGCAAACACTTTTACGTTTATGACCAGAACAATGTCAAAGAGAAATGGCTTTACTTTAAAACTACTCTCTTACCGTGTTTGTATTAAAAGCTATTAAGAGAAGTGCTCAAAGTTTTATAATTAAACCATTTCTTGTTGCAAGCATTTTAAAACATAAGTGTTAATGACAAACATATCTAGGCATGCCTATTTACATGAGTTCATATGCACGCCTAGACTTTATGCGGCCCATCGTATGAGTCATTATTGAAAATTCAGCCAGCCACCAAAAAAAGTTTGCCGTCCTATGATATAGATAGATTCAAAGGGAAATACTGTAAATGTCTTTTCTGTTTTCTTTTGTTTATGTTGCCGCTTTTGTTCAAATATATTCACTTTCATTTCCGCTTTGTAGCAGCAACCAGCTTATTGCAAGTGCCATATGAGTTGTTTTAAATCCCAAAGTAATCTAGTAATTTTCTGAGATGAATAAATTAAGTGGTTATTTCATGCCGGTGAGTCACAAGAGAAAGCATGAAGATGCAGAATCATCATCTGTTCCTGCAAAAAAATCAAGAAAGTGAAACCAATAAGATAAAGTGGAACATAATTCTGGTAACGATGAGTCTGACTGCTGGACAGCAACTCAGAAAAACGATTTCTTCCTGAGAAATGAATGGGTTTGCACAAAGGATTAGGTTACCACACACCTTAAACACCATTGCTATATCATCAAGTGAATGTGAAAGAGGGTTTCTCAGATGAACTGGATAGTCACTCCATCAAGATCATCTTTGTTAATACACACAACGTCTGCACTGATGTTCCTGAAAGCTGTAGGACCTCTACTTCTTAAATTCAACTCAGAGAGATATGTGGACCTATGGCTGCTGTGGGGATGTCACTCTACAGTAGATACTATGAGCAAGAAGAAGGAGCAGAAGGTATATCTAAAGATATGTCGAAAGTATTGAAGCTCCTATAAGATGCCATTCGTAGAAAAGTTCATGAGAGTACCTCCTCCTTTTTTCTTAGAAAGAAAGCACTGGAAATCATAACATAATATTCTCTCATTTTGACTTACCATTGTACCATTAAGCTCGTTTTAATAAACAGGAGTTTCGCTATGCTAGTTATCATGTATCTGACAGAAATAGTAACTGAATAACAGCTTTCTTAAAATAAACATGTTCTTTGTAAATGAAGGTGAGCCATTTGAGGGCATGTTGTATTGAACTTCTTCCTACAATTTGTCAACAATGATGGAGGTGGACTATTGAGAAACATTCAGATCTACACAATATTAGAAAATGAAACATGCACTAAAGTAAATGAGTTAGTATACAAGAAGCTTCAGGCTATAGATGTCTTCCCCCTAATAAGCTTCAGCACAATCCTATGGACACACTACAGTAGGATGCCCTCATCTTCACCACTTTGCTTAACAGATGCCCCACTTACATTAAATTCCACTAGGATTCATAAACCTGTAAAAAACAAGGCACTTCCTTTGGGACTTGTTGAAAAGTTTTAAGAGAGTAACCCACGGAGAAGTATTTTCTATTAAGAGTGGCCTGGGTCTTTGCTATGTATGTCTGTACCTACTGGCCCATTATTTCTATCTGCTGCTATGAAATTCTTATTAAAATAATTGGAGGGTCATGACTGGAGGACTTCAGATAATGCTTTTGCTTGAGCATTGTGTTTTGTATCTGTGCAAAAGCCTGTTTAGAGACCCCCTTGTTTGTGGCTTGTGTTTTCTATTCTTTATTTTGTTAGCTTTAAATTTGTTTTTTTGGATTGTCCAGTTTGCCTAGTGTTTTTCCTTCTTGTTTTGGTCTTTTTCCTTATGCCTAACTGGCATTTTTTGGATTATATTATTTTGGATCTTTTGTTTTTCAGATTTTGGCCACTAATATTAATTGCTATTCTGTGTATGTCCACCTGCTTGTCTGTTTTCCAATTGTGCATTTTGGACTATGGACTTCAATAATTAAACTTTGATAAAATACCATCAAATCTGCTTTTTCTTTTGTTTATAATCCTGTTTTCCTGACTGTAGCACGGATTTACACTGTTTTAAACAGTGATTTGTTTCTTTTTTAACTGGGATGCCAGGCCAAGCCTACATTGCCCTCCCACAGTGACACACTACACTGAGGTAAAAGTCCAAAAATATAAACAATTTACAAACACACACACACACACACGTATATATATAAATATAAACTATATACAAAACCCACCCCAGTTACACATGATGGTGACACACAACAAACTGCTAACAAACAAAAAACAGTTTAATGAGTGAAGAAATATGGAAAATGCCAAGTGAACAGCAGAAGTAAACTAACTTTGCCCTACAGCATAACATGAGTGTCTTCATAAGGAGTGCATTCCATATGATGTTGACTCCAAAAACAATTAATTACAGTGGTTATGAAATACAGTTGAAACAAAACAAGAGTCTTCTGTCCAAATTGGCATCATTTTTATGTCTTGTTTCATAACTGGCTTCCTCCCAGCAGCCCCAACGCAGTCTGTGGTGCAGTGATTCCATGGTATGATGGGAACTGAAGTCCAAATTGTGGGTTCGCTTCCCAGTTCCTCCCTGTGTGGATAGCGCCTTTGAGTACTGAGAAAAGCGCTATATAAATGTAATGAATTATTATTATTATTATTCGTGTACTGCTATATGACTATAATTTATTTTTTTGCCCAAATATTAATGTGCTCATATAATCACAATTTCTGTTTTTGTTCTCACCCTTGCAACCAAAAAATGATTAATTCTCATTGAAATATTATTTCTCACCAGACACATTGATGATTTGGCTGACATTGTCTACAGTACATTAATAACATAACCCCTCTGATCTGAATGGCTGTGTAAGGTCTCCTTCTACATAGGAACTGGTGAAGAACAAAGCCATTGTGATTTTTTTCAAATACAGTTTAGCAAAATTGATGCTACAATTTGTTTCATATGCAATTTCCCTATCATGATATATGCAACTCTTTTAAAAGAGCTTTTTTATGTTTGTTGGGGTGGAATACCAGGAATATTGCTCCATAAGGCTTTGTTCCACACTGTGTTTAACTGTATTTGTTCACAGCTGCAGCACTCCAGTAAAATCAATTATATTCTGTAGCTCTCATTCACAACACAGCGGAGGAGAGCAGGTCATTTGTTGAAAATTCTACATGCTTCACATTTATTACTCAAAAAACACAATAAAATGCACCGTTGTGCACATTACTGCATTTCCTCTGCAGAAAACTCACAACCTGCATGCCTGCCCCCTGCTGTTACCTACCAACTTTCCCTTCCTGCTTCTCGATTCCTCCATGTGAGGCTGAGGGTTTGAATGCACTAAACACAGTGGAGGAAGGTACCTGAAGCACGTTTAGGACTGCGTTTGTGTTGACTACCATTATAATTGGCAAAGCAGGTATCCGACTACCACAGAAAAACACAAAGCATATCATGTGGCTCAACAAAATGCTTGCATGTGATGATAAGAGACTCCAATGTTAATTTTTTTTTTCATTTAAGGACTTTAAACTCTAAATGACACTAAGATGTATGAGCAAATATGGCATGAAAAAGTCCCTAAATAGGAACTAAACACCTTCTTTCCTGTGTCAAATTTCACAATTGAGAAACAGCATGGTTGTAAAAACATTTTTACAAAGCAAAATTCAAAGCTTTTCTGCAAATTCAATTTCTCATAAACTGCTGGTTCATCCCTCATTCTAATATATAACATAGAACGTGAAAACATGAAAAAATGATAATTGTATGTATGAATTATTGTAAGCCAGCCCACTGAACACCAATAATGAACACCAGATCAAGCATCCCTAGAAATTAATTACGTGGGGATTACCTTTCAACTCTTTATCAATGAACGCTCAGTAGTAAATGGATCCTGGCCTTCTTATTGTAACATTAATGAACTTCATAATGTGAATCCAGCTGAACTGAAGTCTCAGTTTAAATGTGGATGTAAAATTTTAAATATACGCCAAGGTTCAAGGACACCTTCTATCATCCAAAAAATGTTCCAGAAAAGAAATATGCAAGACCCCCTGGCTTACACTACCTGTAGATGAGTGAAGGCCAGTGCTGTTATTCATTTATCCAAACATGAGGAGCACTATTTTCTAGAAGCAGAGGCTAGGGAGATACAAGGATGAAATTTCCTTTTCAAATGTTTAGCAAAAATGTACTGTTTGATTCACCCCATTGAAATTTATCAGAAAATATATTCTGTTTGTTAGTTATGCAAGATAAGCCATGACTGAAGCATGGTAAAATATCAAAGGAGGGGAAGTCTGACTTTTCTACGCCTGCTGCTGTCACCGAGGAAGCCAAGTGATAGTCTGACAGCTCTAGTAATCATTAGCCAGTCAAATTTAATACTGTGCTTGAGTCAATATGTCATAAGCATTAAATATAAAGGAAATGAATATTATGGCTTAAAATAACAGGCAGGCACAGATCAATGGTGGTGTTTGGTGTCAGTAGAAATGATAATCATGTGTTAAATCCCAGACTGTATCAGGTATATTTTCAGGTTTTGCAGTCATTTTACATTTTCTGAATTGCCTTTGGAATGTATATGTGATTTCTTTGTTTTTAAGACTGTTGGGAAATCAGACTTAAAAGAACCTAGGACTGTAGCCTTCAAGGGGATTTTAATATATGTAGTAGGCCATAGTTGGGCTGCCAGATTAATCGCTCCTACTTGAAGTATTTTCCTTCACAATCAGGCTAAGGTGACTCCTGCAATGTCATTACTTCAGTTTTATTACAGTGACCAAATGACACCATGAGAGGAGGATGATCTGAAAGGTTGCCATTGGAAGCCTGAGTTTAAATGGAAGTTGATCTCATTTCTCTAATAAACTGTTGATAATAAGCCAAAGCGCTTAAGTTTTCAGCTGACCTCACACAGTAGGCCCCATCTTGTGAGCTGCACTTCTATTGATTGTGAAGACCTGCTCTTAGATGCAATTATTCATTTACTTGAGTGGCTTTCAAGTAGGAATCAAGGTCCTGTCATTATTTTCCACATGCTCCTAAAAAGGGTGCAAAAATATCAGCCAAATTCTTTCACACTTAGTTTTAGAGGTTTTGTGCCTCTATATTTTCTAAAGAATTCTGGAATATCTTGTACACAGCATATCAGTTATGTTGAAAAAATGAATTTAAAAGTGTTATGCAGGGAATTTTTAGACACTCAGTCCAGATTTGATTCCAGGATAGGCTCTTTTTCCAGTGATGCCCCATTAGCCTTAATTCTGAAGGGCCAGTGAGGGCAATATATTATAATTAATATATATATATATATATATATATATATATATATATATATATATATATATATATATATATATATATATATATATATATATATATATATATATATGGAAGAGAAGGTCTGTGATACGGTTTGCATATTTGCATCTGGAGATCCACAAGTCGAGAAAAATGAATCACGTATCATAAAGTACTTTTTATTCCTGAGCTTTCAACCCCTACCAGGGGTCTTCATCAGAGGATAATGCTTAGACTTACAAGAATCAAAGGCAATATACAGCAACACATTAAGTGGGGGGGGGGTGACTAAGTCAGTATGATCAAGGGGGGGGGGGTTTGTATAGTTTATTTATTTTGTACATGTTCTTCTTAAGTTAGCATATGCTGGATTTATGTCCAAGTGTCTGTTGATAGCTGAATGAGTTCTACAATCATATCAACACAATATTCCCCGCAATCCAGTTCACAATGGAAAAAGAAATGAACTGACACATCAGCTTCCTGGACATTTACATCAAAAGAAATAATGATGCCACCCTGACCACAAGTGTTTACCGCAAAGAATGCTACGCAGACAAGATTTTACACTTTATCAGCAACCACCCGGTATCTCATAAACGGAGCTGTGTGAAAACCCTATTCAGACGAGTCCACACTCATTGTAATACTAAGGAAACAAAAATTAATGAGAGACGCTATCTCTTCCACCTTTTCACCTCAAACGGATACTCAAAAACATTCATTAATCGGAGCTTACACAGGAGACGCCAAATAACTCAGCAAACAATCGACTTAAATCAGAACCCCCACCCCACCTGGCACTCACTCCCTTATCACCACAAGGTGTCAGAAGGTACAGCGCGCATCCTGACCAAGTGGGGCGTCAGAATAGCACACAAACCCACAAACAATCTGCGCACGGTCCTCTTTAATGCCAAAACAAAGAAATCGACAGCAGAAACACGAAACGCAGTTTATAGTATCCCATGCAATTCTTGCTCAGCAGTATACATAGGACAAACTTCAAAAAGAATCTCAACACATGTGCAGGAACATCGCAACGCCGTCAGAAGAAAGGACGCACTATCATTGATCTATGCACATACTAAATCAACAGGATATACATTCAACTGGGACAATGTAAAAGTAAAATTTAAGGCCAGTACTAAAAGTGCCAGAGAGTTGGCCGAGTCTTGGCTATCAAATGAAAACGCCATCAACAGACACTTGGACAGAAATCCAGCATATGCTAACTTAAGAAGAACATGTACAAAATAAATAAACTATACAAACCCCCCCCCCCCCCCCCCCGATCATACTGACTTAGTCACCTCCCCCACCCCTCCCCCACACTTAATGTGTTGTTATATATTGCCTTTGATTCTTGTAAGTCTAAGCATTATCCTCTGATGAAGACCCCTGGCAGGGGTTGAAAGCTCAGGAATAAAAACTACTTTATGATACGTGATTCATTTTTATCCCTTTGTGGATCTCCAGCTGCAAATATATATATATATATATATATATATATATATATATATATTTTATAGAAAATATTAAACTTTAGAACACAAGTTTGTGTGGCAAATGCACATCTACCATGCTTGTGAAGTTAAACCTTTAACTTGAAAAATACTGAACTTACCTTTGAAAAACAACTGGGCTGGTTTGGTCCCTACAGAATAGGGCACTGATCCCCACAATCCTGAATAATAAGTGTAGAAACACAACTAATTGAAGAATGGTAACGTCATGCTAGCTAAACATGGTTTTCAGAGGACAATAAATGATTTTTTTCTACAAATACTCTATTTTATTTCCACATGTCAAAAATGTTCATATTAGGCTAACTAGTGAATTTCTCCTCTATGACCAGAAGCACCCATTGACGGACTGGCAGCCCAAACAAACTGGGATCCTGACTTGCACTTGATGCTGTGTGGATAGGCTCCGGCCCCTCAACCTCAGACTGGATGAAGCATTTCTGAAAATGAATAGATGGACCCTGGAGAGTAGCAATCAAAGGCAGTGGAGATGCTCTGAGGAGAGCTGTCATGTCTGCAGTGAAAACAATAACCCTCCAAATAAAAAATAGAAGTGACACAATATTTTTAGTGCTTAATTCACACAAAAGATTTGTTTTACAGCTATTCATATGTGACACACAGAAAGAGAAAGTGATGTGACAACAGGTAGAGAAACAGAGAGAAAGCTTTTATCGATTCTTCCTTTCTCTGCTCTCTAATGTGCGGATTGTTTTTTTTATCATTATCTTCTAAAATAAGGGAGGTCTCACCAATTAAGAAAAAAAAAAACAAAACAGAACCAGAAATCTTAACCAACAATTTGAAAACAAAAACATATTGATTAGTCACCTACCTTCTAACACAGACTTCATTTATCATGTTCAAAACAGTAAGCAGCCAACAGAAATTATAACATTCAGATCCATTACTAGGAACAATGCAGTATCTAAAAGTCTGAATTTAGTATGCTTTAATATTTTAAAAAGTATAATTCACAAGGTAAAAATCATTTTAAAACAAATTGCATTCTCTTGTCCTTTATAACAAATGGCTAGTGCACATCATACACACTACTGTATACAAGTGGACTGATGCAAGGACTTTAACCTTTGGTTTGACTGAGCTAGGCAGGATAATAAGGGTATACAACTTAGAAAGTGTCTGAAATATATTTAAAAGCTCCCCTCCAAATAGAACTAATGAAGAGTGGATAATGGGTAGCACAGTGGTACTGTAATTAGGGCTGTTGTATCATAGCTTCAGGGACTATGTTAAAATACCAGCCAATCCACCAATTGTGAGGACTCTGCACTCTGTCACTAGCGACACTACTTTCCACCCATCCTCACACATTCCAAAAACATTGAGATCTGCCTGATTGTCAAGGGGCTCCTTTTCAATTTGTACTCCCAGCACCACTGTATTGTATCTGGGAAGCAGTTGTTTGTCAGGCGAAACCTCCATGTGCCATTTCTCCCAGCATTTCTCTCCAGTGGCACCAAAGGACCAATACAGACCTGCCTGTTGGAAATGCAACTCTCATGCAGCCCTGCTGGTGTCCAAATGGCAGCTCCACTAGTGAGATGCTGCTACTTAGTGTACCAGAGGAACACATGACCTCAGGAGACAGTTTCCAAATGTCTATCCATTAAATTGGCCTGCTCGGCAGATGAGGAGGAACCAACCAGCCAGAATGTCAGCCCATCCCTGCATGTCACTACACCATCCATTCACTTAATTCAATTTAAAGTCATGGGAAGTTTAAGAAGTAAAATTAATTAAATAAATAAATACATTTGTGTTGTGATGGTTTAGATTTGATCAGATTCATTCATGATTTTGTACAAGTCTTGACAATCCCCTAATGTAATTTAGAATGGTATGTACTAGCTATGTTACCCATCTAAGACGGGTCGAAATCAGGTAACCCACGTAGACCTCAGTGTTAACATTTGCAGTGCACCATATAATACATACAGTATGTCTCCATTACATGCTATTTGGTATGGGATTCATAAAAGCAGTGTTAATGTTTGTGATGTGCTATCTATATGAATGGCAAATGCAGAGCATTTTCTTAGTAATATAAAGTCTGTCATGTGCCAAGAATCTTTTGAAATGAAAGAGACATAGCAACCGGATGGACATACAGAAGACACACAGACACTTATCCTTTTAATAAGGTGGATTGTACCAAAGCAGCACATGCAAGTGTTTTTCAGCCATTTTCAAAGACTAGAGTTGATTTTCATCATGGCAGGAGAAGCAATAATTGACAATACTTATTCATTTAATTTGATTGTTCTACATTTAATAGCAAGTTCCTAAAACAGATTCTCGCTCCTTCTTTGGCATGCATTGACCCCGTTTGACAGGCAGGCCTTTTAGACAACAGATGAGTTATCGGTGCATAAAATATGGACAACAGCCCATGATTCAAATTACTAAGACTGGCATTTGGAGGACAAGGAGTCATGCTCAGAATAGCAAGACGTCTTTAGCTAATCAGTACAAATTAACAAAAATAAGGAACTGTAGAGGACCACAGCAAAACTCCAGGCACCAAAACTAAGATCTAAAAACGTGAACAAAAGCCACATTATTATTAGACAATAAGAACGTGCCAAGGTTTACAGACACATAGGAAACTACAGTAGTTTAGAGAAGGCTTTGAAACTGAAGTTTTGAAAGGCTGTGTAAATGCAAGACCAGACAGAGAAGACATTTTCAGGCTACTGCCCAATAATTGCAGACGACTGAATAATTGCAACTGAAAGTGGGAGGCGAGTCCAGAGACAATCTGCATATAAGTGAATGCAGGGGTTTCTGACAGCTTTGCCAAAGTAGAATGAGGCCCAAGCATACAGCTGAGAAGGTGCATCTTCAATTGTGATTTACTGCTACAGGCAGCGAAGGTAAAGTCACAGGTTGTGATGGTTGCACACCTCTGGTCAACAGACAGACGCCACTTTTGGGTCACTGGCATTCTCCAAAATTGAGGGCTTTGATAACAAACTGGTGTTAATTAATTATGTTAATGCAACTAGAGACATGACAACCTTCTTGAAATAAAAAATAAACGCACAATAACAAAAATATAGAACAGTAAAAGTCAGAAAAAAAGGAAAAGATAAATGAAAGACTGGAAGAAAATTGATGATAATTAAAGAATGTAAACCATAAATAGATAAAGTAAGAGGCAAAAACTCGGAATTAGCATAAGCCACTCTCATTCATGGTGTTTATAAGAAATGTAAGGATTTACTTCATGAGGTAGAAGTATGTAATAAACAAGAATAGTTGCCTCAGATATTTGAAATATTAAAATGTGTACTTCGATTTAAACATTTAAAGTCTAAATATTCTCGATTGTAATAGTAATTTGATACTTTTCATCCTAAGACAGAGGTCCATTGAGGGCTAGATCTCTAGCAATGAATCAGAAAACAAAAATAATATCGTATTCATAATCACTGATCTTGAAATAGCCTAAAATGATCCCCACATGCTTATTTTTGAAATGTATCTTTTATAACCTTCTTGCAATGGTTCTTAGAGGGATATGACAACCAGTAAAGAATCAAATATCAAAAATATTATCAAATTCATAATCAACAACCTTGAAATAGCATAAAAAGATACTCCACATGCCCATATTAGTTGCCAATATAGTTTTGTGAAAAGGAGTAACTTTGACACCCTTGTTTCCCATTGTGGAGGTGAACTCCTGGGGTTGGTTGATGTGGCACATACAACTCCAAGTCCTTCTGATCATATCTGCTAAAGACACACATAGGTTTGCTCTTTATCATAAGCATGCAATTTCAAACACAAAATGTGATCCAAAAATGGCCTAAAAAGAATGTGTTTTCAAGTCTAGAAGGTGAAAAATCATGGGAACCCTAAAATTAGGCATCAAGATGAGTTGAATGGTTTATCATAAGTGGGCATTTTCTTGAGTCAAGAGGTGCCAGACGAAAAAAAAAACAGAAGTGATTTCAAAGTGTTCATAAGTAACTCTTATGAACATAAAAAATTAAATGATAGTTATCAAATGTAACAGATAATTGATAAAAACCTGACTGTTAGAAAAAGTAAAGTAAAAGTTCATTTTGATGTAATGTAATTTAATTTGCTGTCATTAAAATGCATATATGAAAAGCATTTGTTGCTAATTCCACTCATGAAAAAATGCAGAAACAATCCTGCAAAACAGCACACTCAAATTACTAAACTGAGAAACAAAGAGAAATAAATAAATATGGAATGGTTCCATATTAAAAATGAATACATAAATTAAGAAATATCAAAAAGAACAAGTAACAATAAGACCGTACAATTGAATCTCTAGTCAAACTGATACTAGCGCTCACATAATGAAGTCGTCCTCACCGGTCAAGCAGATGATTCCATGTGAATTAACAGTTTAATAGCCTGGGGGCTGAAGCTGTTGGAGAGTCTGCTGTTACATCATGCATGCAACCATATCGCTCACTGGAGGGCAGATAGGCAGTGTGTTGCTTGGATGTGTGTTGGCTGGGATGATGGAAAGTACTTTCTTCAGGCAATACTCGTCATAACCGTTTCCTTATGGATGGGTCCAGTAATGAACGGTGCAATTTTAACCACCAGTAGAAGGGACTTGTGGTCTACCACAGTGCAGACACAGCCAATCAATATACTCTCCCCTGGGCATCATTATTGAGAATCTGGGGAGGCAGCCTGATTTTCTTCAGCCTTCTCTAGAAGAGACCCTTACATGTCATCAGGGATACGAAGCTCTAAGAACTAAAAGCTACACACTCTTTCTACAGGACCTCCATTAAAGTCATTATTCATTTGCCTTTGCCAAAGTCTCCTGCACTGCTCAGTTATGTACATGTTTTAACATAACATAAACCCAATTCTGGATCATGAGGCCTGGAGCCTGTACTGGCAGAACTGCACAGAAGGCAGGAAATCCATTGCAGGGCTCCATATCTATATTTGTTTAATAATAACATTTAATTATAGGTAATGAGAAATATTAAAACAGCATTAATAACACCACAAAAAAACATAAACAAAATAAAAACAAAAATAAAATTTTAAACATTGCATTTAGTTTGATTTTCTCTACCAGTCTGTTGTTACTTTGCTTTACTTTAGGCAATGCTAATTCGGTGTGGTTGCTTCTTCCCCTAATGAAGCTGTCCTTGAAATTGTGTCAATTAGGAGGCAGTCTGCTCAAGAATGGACTACTCTTACTGTGAATTTCCCCTTGGGATTAATAAAGTATCTATCTATCTATCTATCTATCTATCTATCTATCTATCTATCTATCTATCTATCTATCTATCTATTGTCTTCTGGTTACCTTTCATTAGCTATTCTGCTTACCCTTCCCACTACCATCCTGCACAAAGCTTTGTAGATTCTGTTCTATTTTTACCCTACCGAACTACTGTCAGACCTGCACTATTGGGTATATTTTATCAGTTTGTGCCTTGCTGAAAACATTTTGAACCAAGCTTGAGGGACACCACCACACAGAAAGGTTGACAGCTGAAATGGCGAAAATCCCCGATGTACTGTAAATACTGAATGTTCTCTTGGGTATTAATAAACAATAATGTGAGAGGGATTGGGTGAAGTTTGACTCAGAAATGTCACTGCCATTCAAAGGGTTAACTCAACAGTAAGTGGATTATTAAAAACAGCATTAGAATCTGGTCAAAAATGAATGGAGGGTAAAAAGCAACACCACCACTCCTTTGATAAATCAGTTAGTAAAAGTGCAGAACTGTGCAATTCTAATAAAGTGCCAAAGTCAGCTAGAAAACAGCAGCTTGAAACTTTAATGCTTGGTCGAGAGCATAGAGAACAACAGGAAAGACACTATTTGAGTCAGAACCATCATTCATAATTTACTTTACACCTTAAGTTAAAAGAATTGAAAAATAAACATTACACGACACACTTTATTTCTTCAAAAAAAATGCAAAATGCACTTGGCAACACACAGTAGTGGCACTGCTGGCATTGATGCTGTTGTTATTACTGGCAGCCTACTGCTACTGCCTCACAGCTCCAGAGTCCTGGGTTCAAAAGCAAGCCTATAGATGCCATTGTGAAATGTTATGTGTTATTTCCCATCTGCGTGGATTTTCTTCCCATTCCCCAAAGAAAATGCATGAAATTATGTGGTGACTCTGAATCAGGGTCTATAAGCCAGTGTACCTGCCCTGTGATGGATTAGCACCCAGTTCTGGTTTGATTCCTGCCTTGTGTTCAACTGAATTCAGCAGGATGCTTAATGGATGGATGGATTGTCATTGGTAAAAGTATCAATGTGACTGGGTGAGGAGCACGAAAATATGGGAGGACTTGGAAGCCATGAATCAAGAAGAGTCCGTTTGAGGTGGCCTGGGCATGTAGTCTATAGTCAGAATATTTCTGTTTTTTCCCATGTGAGGTGTACCAGGGATGAGATTATTTATTTATTTCAATTTTGCTAAATGTCCTGTTTGGGATAAATAAAGTTCTATCTATCTATCTATCTATCTATCAACAGACAGGGTGGCCACTGCAACCCTCTCCAGGGTAAGCAGAATGAAAGTTAAGTGAAGTGAAGTGAAAATATAATACATCTCTCATTAAAAGGCTGAATGAAGGAAGGAAGGAAAACACAATCATAGGCCAAGTGGCAGACTGTCAGCAAGAATCAAGCTTACAGGATAAGCTTAAGAATCATTCTTACAAAATACAATCCAGGTAAAGCTGCGTCATTGTGAACAGAATGTACCAGGAATATGCAAATAACTGGCAAGGCTATTTCAATCTCACAATTAAATGCGCTGGCTTTCCGGTTGGCAGAGAATGACACTTTTTTTTAGGTACTTTTTTTAAATCACGGTTTTCTTGGCTGCTAAAGAAAACATCTTGCATTCAATACTTACAGCTAACATTTCATTTTCCTTTGCATCTGTTTGGGAGAAGCAGCCTGTGTTATGCAAAATATTTCTCTTTATTTATTTGCTTATTTATTTATTTCATTTCCTCCTTCTCAAATGCGCAAAACAAACACAGCCAAGCTGAGGGCAGTCAAGCAATACAGCGCGAAGACGTCAAGGCCTCACACTTTGCCAAGTCCAAGCGCACAAAGTTTCATTCAGTACATCACAAAGAAGAAAGGAGAAGCTGATATCTGCCATCCAGCCAGCCACTAACAAGAGAAATGGAGGAATGAATAAAGAAATTGGGTGAGCCAGGCATGGTGACATGTCTCAGCGCTGTAAGAGATGAAAGGTACAATTAAAAAAAGCAACTGCCACTTTTTGACCAGATAACTCAGGCTTGGCTTTGATGTTAGAAAAAGAAAAACTACCCAGTGACTTTAAGATGTCACTTTCATTGGCAGCATAGGAAACACAAACTCACAGACCTGTCTCTGCTCCCATGCCGGGAGGACTCTGATCTAATCCCCCAGCGTTTGGTCTTAAATTGGAGAGACAGAGAGCTTGTCACTTTACATAAAGCAACTGGACTGAAGCACACTTACTTCTGTGTGTCCTCTGGCAGGGATGTCATTTATCTTCCCAGAAGTCATTTTGCTTTGCAGCCCCCTCTATCCCCACCCCCACCCCCCATCCCCCACCCCCCACTCCTTTTTTCATGACAGTTACACCAATCTAAAGATAAGTGAATCCTCCCAATCAATGAATCACAGGACATCCCATACCTTCTAAAAAGAAGGATATGATAGGAATACAACTGCAACTGGATGTGCACATTGAATGAAAAGTAGTGATGTTTGGTGTATCATACCTTTTACTTTTGTATCAGCATTTCTCATAAAATGTGTGGCTTAGATTTTTGGCTTTTAACATAAAACATAACATAAACAGAATGCAAGAAAGGGAGTGCAGCCTCACAAATGGGAAGCTGAACTTGAAATCCCATTCAGGTCTCCCAAAGTGACCATGAGCCAGCTTGACTATGCTTAGGTCATGTGATTAGATAGCAGATGACTGTGTAAAGTGCTTTTACTTGATGTTAAAGGGAAAAGGCGCTAGAAGAGACAAGAACAGATGGCCTCGCTCATGAAAAAAATGAATTTAAATAACTTTCCATTTATGTACAGTAATCCCTCCTCCATCGCGGGGGTTGCGTTCCAGAGCCACCCGCGAAATAAGAAAATCCGCGAAGTAGAAACCATATGTTTATATGGTTATTTTTATATTCTCATGCTTGGGTCACAGATTTGCGCAGAAACACAGGAGGTTGTAGAGAGACAGGAACGTTATTCAAACACTGCAAACAAACATTTGTCTCTTTTTCAAAAGTTTAAACTGTGCTCCATGACAAGACAGAGATGACAGTTCTGTCTCACAATTAAAAGAATGCAAACATATCTTCCTCTTCAAAGGAGTGTGTCAGGAGCACAGGCTGTCAGAAACGGAGAGCAAAGCAAACAAATCAATAGGGCTGCTTGGCTTAAGTATGCGAAGCACCGCGGCACAAAGCTGTTGAAGGCGGCAGCTCACACCCCCTCCGTCAGGAGCAGAGAGAGAGAGAGAGAGAGACAGATAAAAACAAAGAGTGAAAAATCAATACGTGCCCTTCGAGCTTTTAAGTATGCGAAGCACCGTGCAGCATGTCGCTTCACTAAGCAGCTGCACACAGAAGGTAGCAACGTGAAGATAATCTTTCAGCATTTTTAGACGAGCGTCCGTATCGTCTAGGTGTGCGAACAGCCCCCCTGCTCACACCCCCTACATCAGGATCAGAGAAAGTCAGCGCAAGAGACACAGAGAAAAGTAAGTTGGGTAGCTTCTCAGCCATCTGCCAATAGCGTCCCTTGTATGAAATCAACTGGGCAAACCAACTGAGGAAGCATGTACCAGAAATTAAAAGACCCATTGTCCTCAGAAATCCGCGAACCAGCAAAAAATCCGCGATATATATTTAAATATGCTTACATATAAAATCCGCGATAGAGTGAAGCCGCGAAAGGCGAAGCGCGATATAGCGAGGAATTTTTCAACTACAGAATCACCAAAGGCCAGAGAATGTCCCAGAAGCATCATATGCAAGGCAGCAACCATCTCCAAATGCCAGTCCAGATTTAAGTCATGAACCAGTCTAACAGCAGCTTTGGGCTATGATGGGAGAACTGTCACTGTGGACTTGTATGTGTGAGTGTGTGTGTGTTTTCTTCCCACATGTCAAAATAAATGTTTCTTAGTTTCACTGACCCCTTATGAGTGTGTGCAGGAATCTGCCCAGTGAAGGACTGGTGTCCTGGCTACAGTTGGATCTTGCTTTGCTCCATATTACACTAACCTGAATTAAGATGGTTTGGTAATGGATGGATGGGTGGATGGATGGAGTTTTCAAAGTGGGGGGAAGTATAGCAGGTAGCATATGGACCTGGATTTCGTTCCCAGCCTTTCCACTATGATTATAGAGTTGGCCTATTGGCTGAGGGAATTTTCTCAAGGCACTCCAGTTTAATCCTACATTATAAAGGGGAGCAGATTAAGGCCATGTCACATTAGACAGCTTTTCAGGGATTTCCAAAATTAATCTTCATTTATATAATCTTAGCAAGTTGGAGGCAGTCAGCGACGCATTGTCATTAAACAATCGCGTAATGTGACATGCCCAGTGACTCACTTGAACTAATCTGCAACTCAAACTGAGTTTGATACTGTCTTTAGTCATAAGGCCCTGCTCTGTGTGCATGACAGCTGACAACCAATGAATGCTCAATAGGAAATAGAATCATATAATGCAATGATGAGGAATACGGCACAGGGTGTTGTGGACCTCGCAAACAGAAGAGAATCTTGTCTGTCTGCTGTGTTTTGATTTAGGTACCACAACAGAAAAGAAACATGAAACAGGGCAAAGATTCCAGCTGAACTTGCCATTACCTGTTAACTCTTCATATAGTATCAGGTCCATCAAGCTGTCAAAAACAGAGTGAATACAATTGTGATGGAAGGTCAGAACGTATTCACTAAATGTAACATTCCCAGCAATATCCAGTTATGTAAACTGACACGGTCTGGTGGCACAATCAGCAACTACAGTCGGCATGTCTGACATACTCAGCGACGAGAAGTCGCATAATGTGACATTGGCTTAGATTAAGTAACATTTCTAATTTTGTTGTAAGAAACTGTGGGCGATGAACATGAGCATGCCGTGCTAATGGCATCTCATGCAGGACTCATTCTTGTCTTGTCTCCAGCTTCTGGTGTCTCTGTACTGAATTGAGTAGATGGACCAGCTTTTCAAAGTGGTCTGCTCTCACTTTTTCTATTACAGGGTGGTGAAGTACCTACACCTGAGACTTCAGGAGCAAGTAAGGAACACAACCAAAATGGGATTCAATTTCATCACAGATAATATCGACAGTTAGCCTAACATGCACATCTTTAGAGGGATAGTAAAATACACAAGCAACACCAACACGGACACAGGGAGAACAAGCAGACCACACGAAGACAGCGATCAAGCTGGGAATAGCCCACGTGCTTTGTGCTGTGAGAGGACAGTGTTGGCCAACATGGCAGAAGGAGGATTATAAAATATATTGGGATTCAGCCAAAATTTACTTTCATTCTGTCGAAGTAAATGATCTCTATTCAGTCAGGTTTTAGTTTCCCTCAAACATCTATATATATTTCCCAGTAAAATCAAAATGTCGCCTAGCTGAGTGCAATTCATCCATGTCGATAGATGATGTGTATACACAAGCCTTAGCTGTTGCACTGCTCCACTCTCCTTCACAATCCTAACAGTAATACAAGGAGGGGATTCTGCTGTTGTTATAGAACAGAAGGCGTCTCAACAACCCAAGACAAACATCTTTGCTGCCAGGCTCAGTTGTAATTGACAGCTTTGTTTCTGTAGCTCCTTTGGATTAGGGCCGTCTATGGAAGCATTGTGACAAAATCAATTCATCAGCCAAACTTGGGCAGTGAATTGTTGCTTCATGATTCATCCAATGTGGGCTGTCGTCTTCAGCATTTTTTCAAATAGTCCCACTTCATAGCTCCATAAAAAGCAGCCCACCCTGTTACTCATACTTGCTAATATATAAAATAAAATGCCATTATGTAGAGAGCTGTCAAAACCTCTGCATGTGTTAAACACATAAATAACTGTTATTCAGTTAGCTGTAATACCATTTAACCCTTTGTTCTGTTTGCAGCTTCATGAATGAAATGTGCTCGATGCCAACATTGTACAAGTGCCTCCTGGTAAAATCAGGTCTGTTCCCTCTCCACTTGCCCTAACTTAGAATAGGACATGAATAGTACATGTATGAAGAAATGGCCAAGTCGAGTGGCGACGTGGTCAGTGCTGCTGACCTCACAATTCCATACACCGCTGCCTATGAGTTAATGAAGTCTTGCTTCGTTTGAGTGTGTTTCCCCCTTTCCACTCCATGTTTTCATGAAAACAACATACATACTAAGCCACTCTGGTGTGAAAGCAGGTCTTATACTAAGTGCTGCAAGAATAGACAACAGCTCCCTGTGAACACAAAAATTTAGATTAAGCAGGTTTGAAAATATATGTCTGGATCTTGTCAAATCAGTATAGTGTTGACTTTCTGACATCAACAGAAATTAGGGCTGGCACCACGACTGCTGATTCACAAACATGAAATGAAGGTCTTTTATGACACAGAAAGCACATTTAATCATCAACACAGTGGCCTTATTTCAGTCATAAATTGTACATAAAGGTGGCACAGCAAGCAAACAGCTCCTGGAGCAATGGACAGAGCTGACACTGACACCAATTATCCATTTCTGAAGACAGTAACTAAATGCCACCCAAGCAAAAAAGTTTTATAGCATCTCCAAGCAATATAAAATAAGGTGCATTTTATATGTGTCTAATGGATCTTAAGGGGGTGTTCATTTTACATCTGATTTGTGGAGTGACAAAAGACCTGATGTGATTTAAATCCCAATCCTCATTAGTAGTCACAGAACATATACTGTATAAAGGCTGAAAGAACAAGAGATCTTAAAAAATGCAGCAAACAAAAAATCCCCCCCCCCCCCATGCTGATATCCTTGGCTCCCAGAAGAGCTATTAGTGGAATTATAGATGTATTCTTCTGCTATTTAGTGTCTCTTAGGTGGGAAGACAGACTTGACTCACTTACAATTAAAGATTATGAGATAATATTGCAGTAAAGTGATTCCCTAACTAGCACAAAGTTGTCAGGCAAAGAACAATCTCCATTGGGATGGTTCAACAAAAAGCTGAGCACACAGTGTCCCACTCTATCATTTTTGTATTTTGTAGCAGCTTTATTTTCCTAAACAATTCATTTCCGCCAAGTATTTCCTGACAGCATTATTTAATTTGCATCACAATGGAGAGGCCGACTTCATGCCAATTCATAGCCCAGGGGCCACAGTATCATTTGTGACCAGGTTAACGGAGCATAAAAAAATGGAGGGTTAGAACATCTGGTAGTCTAAAGTGGTGTTATTCAGTTACACCTGTCAGGGAATGGTGATGCTTAACTCAGCTGACTCACAAGAAATGCTATGTAGTTATCATAAATGAAAAAAAGATTCCATCCATTTGTTTCCACTATAAGATTTGCTTTTTAATGTAGTCTTGCAATATGAACAAAATGTAGATGTCAAGTGCAACATTCAATGGAGCTGAAAGACTACTAAACCAGTGCTGCTCAGGCACTGTTGGCTTAATATTTAGTTATCAAAACACTTCACTGTAGATAAAGTAAAAATATAAGATCAAGGTGAATGAACTCTGTTGCTATTTAAATACACATATACAGTATAATGGCACAAGCAAAAATACTGACCTGACCACTAAAAGAGTTGAACTCAATGAGTTTGCTAACTGAATCTGTGAGAAGCAGTTATGTAATCATAATCTCAGTGTGTTACTGCCCAGAAAAACTGACACATATTATTTCAGACCATTTTATTATATATAAAATATGTGCATTAAAATACATATAGTATATAAAAATGTGTTTTTTAAAGAATTCGTATTGGGGAAAAATGTCTGTATAGGGAGTCCTGGTTCGTGCTAGCCCACCATGGCACCAATCATGATTTTATCCTACGACGAAGTTAGGGAAAGTCATTCTAGGTATCCATCCATTATCCAACCTGCTGTATCCTAACTACAGGTTCACGGGAGTCTGCTGGAGCCAATCCCAGCCAACACAGGGCACAAGGCAGGAAACAAACCCCGGAAAGGGTGCCAGCCCACCGCAGCATTCTAGGTATCATTAGGAACTTTTGCTTATTATTTTACTTCGATTTTTGCATATCATTTTGACTTGATATTTCTGATCGCCTAGCTCATGCCTGGAGCCCATTCCTAAGTATTTATACCTCTAAACTCTTAATGGCACTTCATCTTCCAGTCTACTACCTCAAAACATCACCATCACCCTGTTTTAACAGGGTTACCCAGTCCTGCACCCCTTGTACAATAATTACACTTGTAATTACCGTCATTATGATATTAGGGTTAGGTTACAAACCCTGGCTGGTATTTATTTTCTGTTTAATGGTTGTTTTTTCTAATTTTGAATGATCATTTCTCCTATTTTTATGTTATTTCTGACAGATTTGTTTATTTTTGTTATCTATAATCTCTCTCTTTTTCAGTGCTTTGAGTCCCAGAAGCCATTGTCACAGCTGCAGGGTCCTCCTTTTGTCTTTATATTCCCAGTCAGAAAGTGAGACCCAGCAGTGGAGCATTGAGTTTATAATGGAGTTTGTAAGTATTGCTTCTTCTCTGGATTTACTTTTTGTGTGATTTTAATTGCTTTTGTTCTTGGATTGCAGAATGGTCTTGTTTGCCTCAGACTGCCTTTTAGGCAAATCCATTTGCCTTTTAAACTCTTTTGTGCAATTCATTATTTTCCTCACCATTGTTAATAAACACTCAAGTATAAAAAGATTCATTGTTGCCCTCTTGTTTACAAGCCAGAGTTTGAAGAGCTTCTCTCCCCTGTTGTGCATTTTGAGTCTTTTGCAATATTTGAACTTTAAAAGCAAGCTCCCCATTTTGGGGCCTGGGAATGCTCAAGCCTTCAGGTAGCCATTTTTGCTGCTTTGGGGTGAGTTTCATTAGAACAGACCAGTGAGGGTCCTGGCCTGCTTTTATGGTTTATTCTTGAGGCCTCACACCTCTTTCGATCATGGTTATAATTCCACATTACAAAAATCATGATATTAACTATATTTCACAACACATTTGCTATTTGCTATATCATCTTTTTTCTAATCCCAAAATAACAAATTGAAAAGAATAGGAAAATGTTTTGTATGAGATTTTCATGCATTTCCCTTTATTTTGGTTTTGTTTTCTTAGCTTAAGGAGTAGAACTCCAGACTGAGTGGGAGCTTTAAAAAGAACTTTGGGCTTCTATTGTTACATTTTGAGCTTTCATCCTTTTTGTTTCTGTGTTCCATTGTATCCAATTAATTGTTTTTTGGTTCTGACCTTAATGGACTCCTTGAGTTGCATTTGTGCTGTCTCTTTTTTTGACCCCTCTGCTGTGATAACTGCTAGGAAACACAAAGTCTACCTAATGGCAGGACCAAAAAGAATGATCAGGAGATGGAACTATCTAAATAGAGCTGACAAAAAAACAAAGCCAGAAAACAGGTAGGACAAAAATACTAGGGGTCTGGAAAATCAAGGGTCAGAAAGCAGTCAGGTGTTCAGATTCCAGATATAGATGTTAATGAAGTGAAATTGCTAAGCAGCTTCATATTTTCTTAAATTAAGACATCCATGATCAAGACATCCAAGATCATACTACCATCTTAAACACACTGATCACCTGATGACGTTGTACATCACAATGGTGGCAAGCAAATGAATGGCAACAGGCAACATTGGTGATAAACAGCATAGGAACTGCCATGAAATTGGGCACAAGATGGCATGATTAGAAACCCATTCAAAATGACAGCGTGACTATTCTACTAAAATAAGAATAATATTAATACAAAATATAAAATAAGTGCATAAAAATGAAAAAAATGAATCAGATAGTAAATAAGTCAAGAATCACAGCATCTGCTTGTTTTTACTACTATTTGTAGTCTAGTTTAGGAAGTATATTTTTCATCAGTTTTGCTGTTGTCCAAAAACACTAAGCAACCAAGCTAACAGAAAAGAAAAAATATCTTTATTGTCTTTTCTTGACACCTGCCTTTGGTCCCACCTTTATTGTTTGATAGCTTAACTTAATTACCGGGCACATAATAAGCGCTGTATATATTTAAACAAAGCAAACCAGCCTCCACATGCTCATTTATTGTACGTGACTGCCTCTGTGGGATCCTTGATACATGTGCTATCTCTGTTTCTATTTGCGACCTTCTGGACTTTTTGATTCTGACTGTGTTTTGCAATTCTGTTCTTGGTTATGAACATCATGTCTGTGACCTACTGCCTCTTTTTTGAAGATGCTCTTGCCTTTGAAGACTAAACCATGTTTAAATTTTTATTGGTTCTCTGGATTATGACCCTGCTTGTCTCTGGCCATAGCAACTATTAGAGCTGCTGCAAAGATCACTGACACAAATCATCCTGCAGCCCACGTTTTAGACACTCAGCCCACCAGTGGTGCTACTGAACTCTCACTGCTCCCTTGGGTGGCTTCCCGTATGTCAGAGAATCATCCCTGCGGGCCTTGAAGATGATAAGAGAAGCCTGAGGCTGGCAACATGAGAACATGACAGTATCAACACAGACTATGCAGAGGTGGACAGAATTTTAATGGAAAGCAGTGTTAAATTGGGTTACTTGAGAACATTACTTTACTTTAGGTTTTATTTTAGAATTCTGCTTTAAGGTACTCACTTCACATTTCCTGTTTTGCATATAGCATACTTTAAAAAACTTTTACAAGAAAGGTTTATTTTTTTTACCTAAAATACTGTGTTTTGTTATACTGACAGCAAAGCACAACCCTGCCGACAACATAAGACTGCCCAACAGGTATAGAGAGAGAGCTTGGATTTATGAGCACCTTTTCTGATCATTGAACCCTATGATGATCCATTATGTTTTAGAGCTATTAATTTGGGAATTAATTTAAAATACAGTGGATTCAGAAAGTATTCAGATCCAATTCTTTTTTCATATTCTGCTATATTGATGTCTGGTGCTTATATCATTTAAATTTATTCTTTGTCCAATCCAACAACACACACCAAATGACAAAGCAAAAATAGGATTTTACACATCTTTGCAGACTTATTAAAAATAAAATAAAACTTAAATACCCCACTGAAACAAGTATTCAGACCTTTTGCTACATTCTCGGTTGAAGCCACTTTGGCACCAATTACAACCTGGAGTCTTTTTCAGAATGACACAGCATACCTGGATCTGGGGATTTGTTGCCATTCTTCTCTGCAGATCCTCTCAAGCACTATCAGGTTGGATAGAGACCGTCGGTGGACAGCTATATCTACAGATGTTTGCTTGGGTTCAAGTCCAGTTTCAGGCTAGGTATCGTCCTGTTGGAAGGTGAACTTTTAGCCCAGTCTGATGTCCAGAGTGCTCTAGTGCGGATTTTCTTTAAGGATATCTCTGTACTTTGCTCCATTCAGCTTTCCCATATTCATGTCAAGTCTACCAGTCCCTGCTACTAAAAAATAACCCTACAGCGTGATGCTGCTATCACCATGCTTTATTGTTGGAATGGTATTACACAGGTGATGGCCGTGTCTGGTATCGCTGGTACATTTACCTGAAAGTCTGATCTGTTTAGGCAGATGGAAACACAACAATTGCACTCTGGTGTAGACCAAAACAACTATAATGAGACCCTTTGGAAACGGTGGTCATGGTAAAGTACCCAGCAAAAGCTGGAGTGGTGGTATGAATGTGATCAGACACGGGGCCGATCCAACTACATGAAATACTGTGTATTATGGATGAAAACGTGTGCTGCGGTAGTCATGGTAAGTTATTTGTTTTAAGGTACTTTTCTAGTTGATTTTTATTGGATTTCTTTGGTATAAAATTTTACCTTTTAGGCAGACCTACATTTGCTCAATTTTCTTCCTGCCTTGTTTTTTCTTTTCATATTATTTTAATTCTTTGGAATATATCTTTAAACATCAGGAACTTACTTAGTTTTGTGTTGGATCAGATGTCTCATGGTTTCTCTCTTCTCCATTTTTGTGAACATTTTTTTTATCTTTTGTTACTTAAAGGCCCAAGCCCAATTTCTGGGCCTGTGTTGGCTTGAAATCTGCAATTTTAATGTTGGTTCAGGCTACCTGGGGTGAGGCTAAGCCAGTGGGGCCAGACAAGAAATAATGGCAGCTGTGGACATTTTGTGTGAGTTTTTGGGAGGCCTGTTCTCCTTTTTTGCTTTGAAGTAGAAGGGTTTTCACAACAGATATCAATCAAACTGACACCTTTACACCTGACAAGGCCTTATCTGTGCTTCTACCATGTCCATTTGTTGTATTGTAAAAACTGAGTAGGTGAAATGAAGGTGCTTGTCAGCGTTTCTTTTTGACTTCTGCCTTAAGGCACAAAACCACATTTATCAGTCAGTTGAGGAAGATTTTTTTCTTAAACATTATTAGTAAAAGCAATTTGTACAGCCTGGACCATCTTGAAAAGACAGGTTTCAGTGCAACACTCAGTGCTGGTTACAGAGTTCAACATGTCATCCTGACTTTCAGTACAGCTCTGTGCACTGTCTAACCAGTATCCACAAGGCTTACATCAGGCAGACAGCCAATCGCAATACTAATCCCCTACTAAGACTTTCTCTTCTGTCAGAAATGTGAGATGTTTCAGATACGGTCTGAATGTTTAGACTTCTGGTGGTGATGGCAGCTAGAAGAAGATTTGGAATGGTTTCTAAATTGGATCGGAAAGGAGACTGCAATTGCAGAAAGCCAAAATATATTTGTGCCTATGAAGGGCGCTGCATGTACAATAAGCAAAAAATGATAAAACATGAGCTAAGGAAAATCATCACAAAGGAAGGAAAGCACAAATGTAAAGAATACAGGAGGTTCAAGAAATCCTGGAGAGGGAGAAGATAGAGTAGGGGGCGAGCAAATGCCTTCATTCATTCATTATTTAAATCCACTAATTTCCTACAAGTTAGAGCTGAAGCCTCTCACTGTAATATCGAATGCAAAGCAAGACATACTGCAATGATGGATGGGAGGCTAGTCAACTGCACAACACACTCGTGCCCACACACACTCAGTTACATACACTAATCTCTTGCTGAGTTCTTCTAGTGTTGCACATTTTTAACCCTGAGTGTTTTCAAAATCTAATACTAGATAAAGAGCACCTATGAGAACAAACAACACTTTTTTCATTTATGTCATTGAATTGAATGAACAAAGCTATCCAACACCTACTGATACTGTGTGAAAAAATAATTGCCCCCTAGTAAATAAACCCAATTAAAGTGATAAAGTCAGTTGATTAAAACCAGGTAGGTTTGATTAGAGCCAGCCCTTGTGTAGTTTGGATTTTGAAAAAAAATGTATTAGTATAACAAAAATTAGTAAAAACATATTTAAATGTAAAAACACATTTTTACATATTCACACAATGACTCCATAATCTTAAAATAAATGGAAAAATTGGATTTCATTGAAAAGTTGCACGGCAGAAACCACTGATAACCAAGAAGGTTTAGAAGGAAGCACCTGAGTGATCCTTAAGCCTTTCAGAAGAATGTTCTATGGACAGATGTGACAAAAATCTGTTGGAAAACAAAGGTCCCCTTGTGTTTGATGTAAAACAAACACAGCAATCCATAGTAAGAAAATCATTCCCAAAGATAAATATGGTGGTGGTAATTTGAAGGTGTGTACATGTTTAGTTGCCAAAGGGTCTGGATGACTTGAAATAACTGAAGTAATTATAAATCATTCTGTTCCATTACAGGAAAAATCTTAAGAGGAATGTCCAGTCAACTATTCGTGAGCTGATACTGTAGTTAGGTTCTGCAGCAAAATCACGATACCCAACATAAAAGGAAGACCCATTTAGAATGGCTGCAAAATTAAACTTTTGGAGTGATCTAGCTAAAGGCCAGACCTAAACCCAACAGAGATGATGTGACAGAACCCACTTGAAACCGTACCAGTGTTTCTAGATTACAGCAGTTATGAAAGGAAGACTGGGCTTAAAATCCTCCACAGCAATGTGAAAGACAGAATTACACAAAGCGCTTGGTTGTGATCATTGCAGCTAAGAGTGTTGCAAGTAGTTACAGGAGCAATTATTTTTTCCCAAGGTGCAGTTTTGTGTTGCACCACTTTGAGCACTCAATAATTGACATAAGTTTAATATGTTTTTTGTTCTTTTAGGTACTCCTTATCCACTGTAAATGGAGACTTTGTTCACAAATCTGAAAATATTCACCATAGCAAATTTGCAATAATAGAGGAATACGAAAGGGGAGGCCATTATTTTTCAATATGACATATTTAAAGATACTACTTATATGGGAATAAAACCCAGAACAGTGACAGTGGTCATGCAGTGATTTGAATTGAAGACTCTGGAGTTGTGAGGCAGAAGCACTAAGCACAACCTGCATAGAAACAGCTTGTTTAAATACTCCCTCAATTTCAAGTGTGTAACAAGCTACACATGCTGTAAGAGGCTGTGATGGGCATTGCCTAGCAACAAGACATACTGTACTGCTATTGGAAAGTGGTGTGGCCAAGGGCCACTAGCACTGAGAGTAAAAAGTGAGGTGAGTGGCAACAATAAACTGTTTGAGGCTGCCAATTGTGATCTCTGGGACCAATGCAACTGCCAACACACCTGAAGAGCACTTTAACAATGCTGACCATTCTCACTTCTCAGATCTCCAGCACTTTCCATGGTCTTTTAAATCCCGTGTTGTATATCAAGGAAGAACATCAATGAAGCACAACCCTGATGGAACCTCGGTTCATGAACATCTCGGAACATGTACAAATCAGGTTATGACCAAAACGTTCGCCAAACTTTTGCATCTGTTCATGACCACACACTCGGTATACGAACAAGCCAGTTTCCCTTTGGTTTGTGCGGGCCAATGATTTCCGCATGTGTTCAGTCTCTCCCTGTACTGTACATTGTTCTTGGTGCATCACGCAGAGGGACTCTCCCTCAAAACTGTAACCTCCTCTCAACCCAGCTTCCTCCTGTGGTATAGAAGGTCCACAGCTCCCGTCAAAAAAGCCAGTTTTAATAAATAACTTAATAAATAAAGCCGGTGCAGGAGAGAGAGAGAGAGCACAGGCTCGTGTGCAGCTGAGAGAGAGAGAGAGAGAGAGAGCGCGTGCAGCTGAGCAGGGAGCCTGGGTGTTTGTCTCAGTGTTATTCAATGTTTTTACATTAGTTTACTATTACACTGTGCATTCTATGATATAATTAACTATTTTTGTGCTTAAAAATCTTTAAAGAAAATATATTTACATATAGTTTGTATGGTTTGGAACGGATTAATTGTATTTACATATATTCTCCTATGGAGGAAATTACTTCGGGTCACGACCAAATCGGATTACGACCAGAGGTTTGGAACGAATTATGGTCGTGAACCGAGGTTCCACTGTATAGGCAATGATATGTGTATAGTAACCACCTGAAAAGATAGAGAGCAACAGAAGACATCTCTGATAAAGAATGCTGGTAGGCCTGGTCATTTTTTCACTAAATGACTGAAGTTTTGCAGTTTTTGCAAAATAATAATTAACACTTAGCATTTGAATTAGTACTGAAAAAACCAAAGCAACAAAGATTTTAATGTCATATCAAATGAATTAAACAACACATAAACAACCTAAACAATAATATTAATTTTGGTTATGTATTCTAAAGTGGTGCACAGTGCTATCCAGACTATTTAATATAGTCCAAAATTACATTTTCAGTCATGCCCTTGTGGCTACAAAGAAACTCAGTCTTTGCTAGAAAACCTCCCTGGATGGACTTCATTCCAGAATGAAAAATATGAGAAATTAGGCTCTCCATCTGAGCCATCTCCTTCAGGAGGACTTGGCGAGCTCGGCCTGTTTTATAAAATGCTCTGAGGACTCAGGAGGGGGTTCACTGTCAGCCATTCTCACACAGCATTTACATGCTGTCTGGTTAAAATTCAACATGCATTTTCTTATTTGCCAGAAGCAGCAGGAATACTAATTATGGAAATGAAGTAAATGAGGCAAATTAAGCAAAAAGAGGGCAGGTTAACTACTCTGTAACTGCAGTCAAATTGCAAGACATAAAGAGTCAAAGGTGGATGGTCTGCATTAAACTGTCGAGCAAAACCAGTGTTAGCCAAAAAATAAGGAAAGTCGGTCAATGCTGAAGTGTATTTGGGTGATGGGAATGAAAGTATAAGCCACAGAAGCAAAACTCTTTATGTTCTCATTTTCTGTCATCATTTTCTACATTAAATTAATGGCATGCAACCAAAAGTAGCACCATATTTTTGAATTCAGAGCAAGTGTTATCAACAGAGTAGCTAGACTTTAATTTCAGAGTGAGTCAAAAAAAGATGCAACTGTTTTAGTTTAATAGCTGTATTTCTTTGTGAGGTAAATTACTACTGAACACAGGATCGTCATATAGATGTGAAGGTACAGTTGGTATAAAACAGGTCCTAGAAAAATTCCTAGACCAAAAGTGTTAAGAAGTACCAAGAGAATTCCTGCTAAACATTCAACAACTTTTTGTTAAGAGAACTAAACAGAATTTAACCAAGCAATATAAACTAAGAATTTGCCTAAATGCACATTTGCTCCCATCACCTGAATGATCCACAATGAAATCTGCCTGGCAAGTGTAAACTTGGGCAAAGCCAAGGAGAACCTGCATACCAATGGCATGGCAGGCGGTGTGTCTGAGGGTGGCCGGCATCAACATTCCTCAGATAACGTGGACATGACTTTGTACTAATAGAGAGAACTGCAATGTCTTGGGAAATAAACATGGATGAGTTTTTTAAATAGCCATTACATTTTTGTCCAAATTTTTTCAGAGCTGGATTGAACCTGTTATGTCACTGCTGAGTGATGCCACTGCCTTTGAGTGCCTTAACTTTAAATATGCTCTTACATCATAAGGGGCTATACCTAGCGTTTACGTTTTTAAGGCACGTCATCCACATGCACCAACAGAATAGGCAGTGCCCACAGCACAGCCCCTCAGTACCAGCTTGGTTGGTGCACAGATCTGGATAAACGGATACAGAAAACATGCTCCATGATAAAACAGAAATTACACCATGGGACAAAATATCAGGAATTCAAATAGTACAAAGAAAAATCAGAATTCAGAAATAGGCAGAGGTCAAATAATGAATATCAAAACATAAGGAAACAAGCATTAGGCAAAAAACTAAAATTCCAAGGTTATGTCAAAAGAGTAAGAATGAAAATACTAAGCCCTGATTCTTACCTGTGCACATGCACAGATGTGAGTTGATTTAGGTGCGTTTTTCATGTGTTTCATCTGTTAATGCCATCTGCCTATCATTTTGACCTAAGCTAAAGAGTCAAAAACAAATCACTGAAATATATTCCATCACATGGAGACATTTTATTAAGCCATGTGATGTGTGCTGTGGTTGTTATAATAGTATGATGCCCATTTTGCCAAATATGATGGCAGTCATTACGCATGTAGTCTTAAAGATTTATTAGAGGCAGACAGACATATTGGGTAAATTCCTCCACAGTGCTTGAAGCGTTTATGCGCTAAGCCACATGTATTTCAGTCAGGGTTCCTCCCCTGCTTGGCTCTCAAATGCTGTTTTGATGTCTTTTATGTTCATTTTTTTCTTTTATGTTAACATTGTTAATCATTTAGTTACGTCTAGATATCTTTTTTTTATGTACCATGCGTCTTGTTGTTGGTTTTCCAAGAGTCAGGACCACTGCATCACCGCACAAGACTGCCCTCAATCCTATGGAGGCTGAGGAAAAAGTTCACAAGCGGTTCACTGAATGCATTAGGTGGTGTCCTGTGTTTGTTGCTATTTTGATTATTACCAATTTTCTGGCTTTTTGTGACCATTTGTTGCCTCTCCTATGTGTGTCTTATGTTATGCAGAACTAATTGCATAGCAGTCACATGATGGGAGGTGGCAAGGTAATAAAAAGATGGAACTCAGATTGTGGCACTGCTCTGCTGTTGGGTATTTAGTGTGTGCCACCATTTAAGCTCTCCTAATGTTTATGCATCATTCACACCTTGGTTCTTCCCTATGTTTTGTTCCACAGTTGCATAACATGGGTAATCCATAGCACCCCAATAAAATCAATTTTATTCTTATGTCCCAGTTCATATCAGCCTAGAGCACCATAGCGTGTTTGTAAAAAATGTGAAATGCTGCACATTTTCTGTACATAAATATGTAAAAGTCTTTCAACAGAGGCTAGCAAAATTCTTTTGAAACATAATAAAAACTCCTGCACACCAGATGTAAAGTGCCTCAATCTTAAATACCCTCTGAGTGAAGACAACATGACATGTCACAACCAAGTGTGCCACAGCAACGGGACTGCATTGCTAACAGCAACATGCCTGCAAATACCACAAAATTGGAAGTAGGTGCTCGCAGTAACAAAATAGCATCAACTATATATATTTATATATATATATATACTGTATATTAAAAAAAGATACAAAATAATAATGTGAATAAAGTAATCAAAATCAATACAGACAGGTACAAAAATATAAAGTGCCCCAAATCCCAAAGTCATAATGACAACTGGGGGAAAAAAATCACATTTTCAGACCTACATACTTCAATTCAGGGATGTGTGGGCCTGACCCTTTAATATCAGCAGTGGGCACAAGGCAGGAAACAGCTTTGGACAGGGTGACAGACCCTCACACAACTGACTCACATGCACAAAGGGATAACTAGAAAACTTCAGTTTATCTTAACCTGCATAATATTTGAGAATGTGAGAGGAAACATGCAAAATGGCTTCAAAGAGTGTGTTTTTTTTTTTTTTTTGCCTGGAAAAATATATTATGCATGGAAAAATATTAACTTCAAAAATGATCCTGCTAAAAAATATACCTTTTTTCCAAACAAGCTGAGTGAGGTTTAGAAATGGCTCTTCAATTTGTCAACTGCACAAATCTGAGGCAATTTCTTGAACAGCTTTGAGCTTTTCTGGAGTAGAAATGAGAGGTTACCAAGTATTAGCTTTCAATTTTCAAAAGGGGCAAATTGTTCTTTCTTCACGATTTCACCACAGCTGCTTTTTATGGTCAACCAATGTGGTGTCATCGCTCGCAGCTTCAGGGACTTAGGTTTAATTCCTTTCCCAGTCTGGGTGATGTTTGTTTGCTTTCCCCAGGTTTGTTTTGACCATCCCTTCTCCATGTATTCTGGTTTCCCCCATCAGATGTATGATAAGGCAATTGCTTTATAAGTAATTGCAGCGTTGAAAGCCACCCTGACAAGTAAGTCTTAGGGACGAGTCACTGTGTAGCTAGGACTGGTTGAACAGACTGGCTTCATTATTTTTTGTTGGCCATCAAAAGGATATTTATGTCACTTATGTATTCCTCCTTCCCAAAAAGCTTTGTTTGTATAATTTGGATGGCCTCTTGGGGAATTCTGCAGGCTGCAATGACCCCTGGTGGCATTTCTTTCATAAAGATTCTCTGATAAAAATAGCAGTCTGAAAAGAGAAGGACAAATACATGAAGTAAAAAAATGTGAATGCTACTTTTTTTATTTAAGGTGTTTGAACCCTACACCTGACTTTTGTCTTTGTAGTTTGCACATTCTCACCATGTCTGCATGAATTTCTTCTCTTACATCTTATAGACATTTGTATCAGTTAATTCACAGTACTTATATCAGCCCCGACATCAGTGTAATGAAGGTCTGGTTTCTGCTATTTGCCCGACGCTGCAAGAATAGGCACTGGAGAAAAGCTTTCCTTTTTCAATTTGAGATCTTAATAGTTTGTATCAGTGCCTTGGAGTGTGCACTTCATAACTGAACCTGAAGGAATGGCTTTGTCTGCACACCTGGGAATTTAAGAAGCTGGATTAGCTCTTGTGAAGACTTTGCATCTCAGAGAAGAGGAGACTGAGTTCCCTTTATTGCTTAGATTATGGCAGACCTTATAATGGAGTGTTGACATCCTTGGCTGTCAAAAAATCTGTTAAAATGCTCTTGGAAACCACCTCCACCATGACACTGGTGTGAAAGAAGACCATACTGAACAAATAACACAACATAATGATCTCAAATCTTCTTCCAGCTCAGGATTTTAATGGGGTTATGCAAGTGAACTAAGAAAATTAAGCTTTTCAGTAAATGTCAGAAAGAAGAATCCCATTTAATGTTGTTAAGAGGAGGATATCTCGCAGAGCTGCCTGGGGGATGAATTTGAATATGTCTGACCATATTTGGCACTGCCTTGGCACAGTAAATGACCATGAGTTTAATGGACCCTGCTTTCTTGTACTAGAAATATTCAAAGGAGGGATACTGGGGGGTTTAGAAATATGTAATTACAGCCAGCATGGAGCTGTTTCACCACATCTTTTTATAGAACCAGTGACGTGTAGCGGTATTATTAGTACAGACAAAATATGAAGGAAAATGAAGCAAGCAAAGTATATCTGGTACACAATTTAAAAAGAAAACGAACTTTGGCTATAAGGATGCTGTCTCGCAGTGTTCAGACCTCTTGTGACATGATGACACTTTCTGTGTGGAGCCTCCATATTCTTTGGTTTTCCTACAAAAAACAAACTACCTAGACTGGTATCACTAAATTATCCCAGGAGATGTGCAAGTGCCTATGTTGTGTTCTTGACTGGTAAGTCTTGTTGTGCAATTTAAGGAAGAACCTAAGGAGACCATTGAATGTCAATTGTGCTCACAGCATGCAAGTCACAAATACTTCCAGGGTTTTGGGATACAATCTAATCTGAGAACTCAATTGACACACTGCTATGATATAAAATGAGAGACGCAGAATTCCAGTAGAGTTACCATCCCAGCTTCTTGTGATCACTGGACCAGAAAAATGGGGAAGTTTAACAAATCTACACTTTAAGGATCTCAAAGAAGCAATGGTTGTACCTATATCCAGTGCTACTTAATAATGAGGGAGTGTGGCCCAGCTTAACTATCTATCCATTTTCTGAAAGTCCATTTTTCAGTAGAAGGTTTCCGAAAATTACAAAGAATGTCCACAAACCTTTTCATGAAAACATGACATACACCCCAGATTGGAGGCTGGGCACACTTGAAAACACATCAAGACACACAGACTGGGGGCCTCTAACTGGCATGGCTTTGAAATGTTGGTGGAAAACTAACACAAGTGGCAGCAGACAAACTAAACTCAAGCAGTAACTAGAATCAGCATTGAATTCAGATGCTTGAAGCCTGGAAATAATTGTAACCACTACACTACAAGCCTACATATCAGTGTAACGATTATGTGAAAAAAAACCTTTGCCCTTGGAAAATATTTAAAGTTAAAGCCCCCAGGAATCAAAGCTAGACCCCTGAAGATGTCAGACAGCAGAGCTAATCACTGTGCTCTCTTAACATAAAATCCTGTCCTGCCAGAGCTCCATCTATCAACTGAGCCTACATAATATAATTCAAGTTCATGGCGGCTACAGATAATCCTGGCGGTATCAGTACTGCAAGAATCAACCCTGAAGTGTCCATCACAGGGCACACTCACACACATACCAATAAGGGCCCAGTTCAAAGTCAATAGTCAAAGTAACTCGCATGTAATGACCCCCAACTTAAAACATGAAATACAGTACATGTAAAAGGTATATTTTCAAATTGATTTGTTGTGTGGTTGGTAGGTTATGACCAGGTGCTGGCCTCGTGGGACTAAAGAGGTAACACTCTGAAATCAGACTGTCTCTTTAAGTTATGCACCAACACAAGGTTTATTTAAACATCTAGGGTGAATGATTTAAATCACAAAAGACCAGTCATAAGGGAGAGGGAAAGATCGATTTGTTCATTGATTTGGCATCCAATGTCCCTGCTTTATTTGAATTGTTTTCTTTTCTGTGTTTCCCTATTTGTAGTCATATTAAGGTGTCTAGCTTTGCAATCAAGGTCACAATTAATGACTGCTTTGGATCTAAATTGAAATTCTATTAAATCGAAGCTGAGCTTAACAGTGTTTGAGACACATTTTGAAAAGAGGCTAATGCTCAATGTGCTAGGGTGGTATTTAGAATCTGATTACAGTTTATGTAAAAACACCACCTGCCCTCATTAACACCCAAGCCTCATTCCTTTATAACATTGGAATCATACCTACGGCAAGGCCATGGAAAAGAGACAAAGCATAATGTGCTTCCCCTTCTCCTTTGAGAGAACAGCTACAAATGAAATGCATTTGGTGGGATGGTCTCTAAAAAAGAATCTGCTTGAATTTTCCAAAGTAATGTGTTATATATTAAGAGAATTGGTAACTAGAACACAAAACAAATTAGCACTTTTTAACAATTGCATAAAAGTTATCCAAAAAGAATAATCTGATTCATCATTCATTGCATTAAAATATAATCTATGGATGACTCTCAAACCATAGTCAAACTCAATGATAATGCTAAGTTCACCAAAAATATTAAAAATAACTTTGTTTTTTTAAGGTTTAAAAGGGTGAAAATAAAAAGAAGGGAGGATAAATGCATGGTATACACACAATATTATGAAGCGAAGTAAAATAATAAACATTTGCTGCCTTTTAGGCCCATCTAATGAGATAAGTCCTTCTTTGGGTGACTTCAAAATTACCCAACTCCGCACCACAATAAGCCTCTGTTACTTTTTTCCAAATTCTAGCCTCTCTCCCTCCCTTTAGTTGAGCTCTTGCTTTAAATGATCTCCAAAATTCAAGCACAATATTCCTCTGAAGATGGAGTCACTTTATACCCCAGCCAGGAGCCTCTTTAGGGATAAATCTTGTAACTATATCTGGAAAATAATAGGGATGATGCATTAAATACCACCACCTGAAGTAAGACACATTTTTGCCGCACCCCTGTCTCCCTCATATATCCTTACTTGCTATGCGGTGATACGCCAGATTTGCATTAAGCACATACTACATTGTGAGTCAGGCTTCACAATAAAATATTCACATGATATAGCACCTCTTCTGGAAAAAAATAATAAATCAACATATATACAGTAATCCCTCACTTATCGCGGGAGATAGGTTCCAAGGCTGACCGCGATAACTGAATTTCCGTGAAGTAGGGACACCATATTTATTTAATTATTTAACGTGTATTTGGACGTTTTTAAACCCTCCCTGTATTGTTTACAACCCACCATTTACTCTATTAATAACAGGGACAACTGCTAAGCAATATGAAATCGGTAGATAAGTTTACACTTACTGTATAGCGAAGTACACGTAGCAGCTTATAGGCGGTCATGACGTCGTCGACCTTGTTGCAAAGATTCCTAAAGCAGATTCCATCCAGACTACTGCCTTATCACGTCTACTTGCAACTCGTTTTGCACCCTGGTTAAAGGACACTGCGGCCGTAGATCTTATATGCTTTTCCTCCTTTTTAAATAAAAAGAATCGGTGTCCTGCAGCGGTGTAGCTGTTCCCTTCCTTCAACATATCCAAAACTTTTACCTTTTCTGCAATCATTTGCATCTTCTGTTGGTGCCTGGACATGGCCCCTGCAGCAGTAGCACGTTAATGCTGAATGAGTGAGATGAGACTTCCTGGTTAATGCAACACTCCGTTGCTGAGCCAATCAGCAGCACACAGGAACTTAACTGCGTGCTCTGATTGGGTAGCATCTCTTGTATGAAATCAACTAGGCAAACCAACTGAGGAAGCAAGTAAAAAGACCCATTGTCTGCAGAAACCCGCGAAGCAGCGAAAAATCCACGTTATATATTTAGATATGCTTACATATAAAATCCGCGAAGTCGTGAATCTGCGAAAAGTGAACCACGAAGTAGCGAGGGATTACTGTAATGCAAAGTTGACTGAATCACTCACTCTTGAACAAAAGCACTATTTTCTGTGCATTTAAAAAGCTGAAATTTGGCAGTATGGAACATCTAGGGCAGTAGGTACCTGCTAAGAAAGGACATTTCAATTTATAATAATATACTATTATAATTGTGGTGCCCTGCCCAGGGTTTGTTTCCTGCCTTGCTCCCTGTGTTGGCTGGGATTGGCTCCAGCAGACCCCAGTGACCCTGTAGTTAGGATATAGCAGGTTGGATAATGGATGGATGGATGGATATTATTATAATATTATAATAATATTTGCCCTTAATAATGCTGTATTGACTAGGCTATGCTAATATACCGATTCCCTTTTCTGGTTTGGCACAGAAAACTAATTGCAGGGATTAAAGGGGATGACGGCAAGTGAAGAAGATGAGGTGTCCTGTACAGGAAAAAGACAGTGGGTGATGTAATGCATGGAAAAAGAATTGTGAAATGATAGAAGGTAAGTTAAGTTAAACTCAAATAAGGTGTGCTTACCAATGACACTAAATCTCTTGTCTGCTTTCTGTAGTGAAGCTCAGTCAATAGGGTCCTCTCAGTGAGATTTAAGCTTGAGTGGTCTGCGCTCCACATTGTTACACCAGCAAGAAAAGGCTTTAATGTATTACCAAAGAGAAGGGCATGGCTTTACTGTATATTCAGATGTCAAAGATGTTCATATACTGCTGTGCTCATAAACATTAATACAAATATACGTAGAATACAACTTTTCCCCAAATTACAATCGCTTTACAAAGTATTTTAATACCCTTTTAAGTTTTCCAACCACAACACTGAAAACTTTTTGTGATTATGAAGAGCAAGGCTGAGATGATTTTCAAACTCCATAAATCAATAAAACAAAGAGGGCGCTCAGTGGCGCAAGTAACATAAATAACTTAACAAAACAGCCTCTCCTGGGCTCGCAATTATAAGGGATCTCTTTCTTTCCTCAGCTAAGTAGCTTTGTCTTGCAGGTTGTTCAGTCAGTTAAAAGACGCCTCTCCTTCCAGCTGGCTCAGAATTTATGGTCCGGTGATCGGAAGAGTCGGGGCTAGTTGCCCACACTGGGTGTCTTATCGATACTGTGGAGGGAAAGGCAGAGGACATGATTAGTCCCAGCATCCCTTCTCATCCCAGAGCCCTGAAGGTGATCCTCAGACACATATGTGTGACAAGATACATAGCTTTATTTAAATGAAGGGCAATATCTTATTAGGGTTTCTTTTGATGACTAATATTTTTATTAAGCAAATGCTGTCAATTTTCAATTTTTAAGGTGTTATTTGATCACATTCATTTTTGGAGCCAGCAAACACTTAAAAATGGTTTCATTTTAAATTAATAATTCATTGTTCACTTTACAAAAATACATTTTATGAAGGGGTTTTCTGGAATGGACTCGCTTTATTAAGTGGTGCAAGTTTGTATATGTACATATGATCTACATAGATGATTTTTAACTTTCACTGCAAGGTGGCTTACTTAGTTTCTGCCATAGAAGTGACACCCACACTAATAAGGACTACTCCAGCAAGATCGTCAGGATGTCATGTCCACCAATTGGCTCATCATGCATGGAGCAGTGTTGACATTCAAACCATGTCTTTATGGATGTCTTTGTTCAAAGGAGCACAGTCAAGCTAAAACAGAAAAGGGCCTACCACTAATTTGCCACAAAAATGGAAGTGCGCGATTGTCTAAAATGTCTTTGTATGCTGTAGCATTTGTAGTACCCCTGATACCCCCAAGAGGCCCAGCCCAAACCCTGATAAAGCCGCCCTACACATTATCCTTCCTCCACCAAACATTGATGGTGTAATGGTGGGAGGGATATTTTCTTCTTCACTTTGGGCCCCTTAGTACCAACTGATTGTTGTTTAAATGCCACAGCCTACCTGAGTATTGTTGTTGACCATGTCCATCCCTTTATGACCACAGTGTACCCATCTTCTGATAGCTATACTTCCAGCAGGATAACACACCATATCACAAAGCTCAAATCATCTCAAACTGGTTTCTTGAATATGACATTTAGTTCACTGTACTCAAATAGCCTCCACAGTCACCAGATCTCAATCCAATAGAGCACCTTTGGGATTTGGTAGAACAAGAAATTTGCATCATGGATGTGTAGCAACTGCATGATGCTATCATGTCAATATGGACGAAAATTCCTGAGGAATGTTTCCAGCACATTGCTGAATCTATGCCATTAAGAATTACAGAAGTTCTGAAGGCAAAACGGGTCCAACCCGGTACTAGCAAGGTGTATATAATATAGTGACCAGTGAGTGTATTTGGGTTACCCAAAGCCCTGTTTCCATAATTGGTTTAACTAAAGTAGACTAGACACCTGTGGGTGACACATAGCCTTAGTGTAGGCTTAAAGGTCAGGACAGTCTATTTGGACCTCACCAGCATACTTGTCTAGGATTGGCAAAGTTAAGAAACATCTGGGGCCAGTAACTGGAGTTTTAGTGTAACAAACCCAAGGTTTCTTAAGGTTTAAAATTTACTTACACCAATGGATTAACAGGGACATCTGACCTGTGTTGATAGGTCTAGGTAGGTATTAGGTTTCTTTGTTTTACTTCTGCTCTCTTGTTTCTTAGTGTTGTATTCCCTTTCACCATCTTCATAAATTTTTTGTCTCACTCTTGGTTATTTTGGACATTTCTGCTAAATATGAATTCATGGAAAGCTTGTGAGTGCCCCCTAAACCTTTCTTTCTTTAAAACACTATAGACATGGTCACAATTGTCCACCTGTCTTCTAAACAGACCCTAGCACCTTAATTCAGCTGTTGTTCCCTTAGCTGTCTTCGCCAACTATTCTGGACATTCTAGACCTGCTTTAAAACTTTTAATTGAAGGAGAGACAGGGTTTTGTAAAGTACTTAACACAAAAGAGAAAACTGAGTCTTCAGAATCCCTGTCTCAATACCCACATAAGCCACATGGCTGTCTTTTTTTTTTAAGACTGCACTCCCTCCTGAGCTACAAACTCTGTCTATGGCTGCTCATGTAAAATAACAAATCTAAAGTCAGCTTGGCAAACCTTGAGGTCAAGGGTTCAGTTTTTTGATCCATCATCAAGCAAATATTCTTCACACACAGTACTGTGATCGACATCATACCACAATCTCAGAATTTACAAGTAATTCTCCTTATATATCACTGAAACATAAATAAAAGATGCAATAAATGTTGAATTGATTCCACATCATTGCTAGTCTGCTGGCAGAATTCGCCTCCAGAGGAGAATGATGCGCTTTTGCCTGGTTCTGTCTTTTCACTAATCAATACTTGATTCATGTATCCAAGGAATGTTAACCTAGTGAGTCCAATTACTCCTTTACTTTAACCAAGGGGTGGTGGCATGGTGGCACAGTGGCTAGTTCTGTTGCCTCACACCTATAGCATCTGAGTCCAGTTCCCAGCCCTGGCACTGTGATGATGCTACATTATCCCAATATTCCCTTTTTTTCATTCCATATGTGTAAATGTTTACATTACTGGCTTCATTAAATTGGACACACATATTCAGTGTATGTAAGTGGACTGTTCAATGTCATATGATGTTTTGGATAGAAATGGCTTCAGCGCTTGTTAAACCTGTAATGAAAAAAATTGCTTCAGAATATTTAATGTGTGGATTTTTATCAAGAATATGCCATGCAATGGACTCCTACCAACTCAAGCATTGCTTCCTGCCTTGTGAACAGTGCTAATGGAACACACATGACCTCCTGCAATCCTAAAAATTGTATTAAGTGGATTGAGTATGAATAAAGAAACATTACATTTTCAATACTGCAATTCTCTAGCTGGCATATTCAGAATTTTGCCTTGAACACGTCAAACTGAACAAATAAAATATGGCATGTTGGCCATGAATTTAATTATATACAGAAAATGCTTATTCCTCACAGAAAGAGTGACAATAAGCTAAGACCATGAATTTACAGCAGACCCCAAAAAACATTTTGATATTTATGTATCTGAAAAAGAAACATTTCCCTTGAATGTTTTGTTGAATACAAAGCACTATACATATGATCTTATTAGTTCTTCCATCCATTCTTAAACACCTTCTAATCTAATTTAGGCCACAGGGATCTATGGTGTATCACACCAGCACTGAGTGCAAAGGCAACGAACAGCCCTGAAGGGGGTGGCAGTATAGGGCACACTCAATCACACCTTCACACACCTTAATACAAGGTATTTTACAATCAACCCAACACAAACACCATAGAAGTAAAGGAGGAAAATCAGAGTACCTGGGAAAAATCCATGCAGATTTGCAAATTTACAACCAGGAGCAAGTTTCAAACTCAGAACAATGAATGCTGGTCCGATCACCATCTATGAGGCATGTACTCTGTATCTCAGTGCTAAATGGGGTGTTATAAAGTGGAAAACCACTATTCTGAGAGTAAGACACTATATTAAAAGAAAGCAACAATCTGCATAGTTTACAAGTTTGTTATCTACTTTATCATCTTAGATTAGAATGGTCAGATACTCCATAACTCAAATGTTAAATGGGAGAAATTATTTTCCATGGGGAACTGCAGAAAAAACACATAAAACATCTTCAATAAGATTAGATGATTGCATATAATTTTAAGATAAATGTTTCTGGGATAAGCTGGCCATTAAAAGAGTAGTTCATCAATTCTATGTGTAACATCACGTCATATGGTACCACATGTGTACCTTTTGGCATAAACAGCAGATTGCCGTGGCTAGAGAGAAAGAGAGAGAAACCTTCCACCTGGACATCTTGGTGCATCAGAACATCTCAGTAGCAGAAACAGAATCCATGCATCAACCAGACCGCTTAATTTAAACAAGCTGCCCAAGACGACACCCACTTCTGGCACTCATGTTTCTTTTGCTGCTAAACTTCAGTTTCCATATCTTCAAGGAAACATTTATTTAATCTTTTCTGACTTTAAAACTTGGGCATATTTTTATTAGAGCTTTACACCTGGACTTTACTATTCTTCATTATTGTCTGTCTTTTGTTTCCTTTACTTCATTTGCCATTGTACTATACTTAATAGATAAGGTTTTGCTCTTAGATTTCTATATTTTGTCTGTAAATCTTGAGTAATTGAAGAAATAAAGTAAATACAGAGTACCTGGTAAAGAGAAATTACCACTTTCCCATAGTTAGAAGGATGAGTGAGACATCTCAACAGAGGACCATACAGTGGGAGTTTTACTCATCACTGGTTGGTAAGTGGCATTGCCTAAGTTATGACACCATCCATATGTCTTTGTGTTTTATTCTCTGGGATAAAGGTCTATCTTTCTTATACATATATATATATATACAGTGGTGTGAAAAACTATTTGCCCCCTTCCTGATTTCTTATTCTTTTGCATGTTTGTCACACAAAATGTTTCTGATCATCAAACACATTTAACCATTAGTCAAATATAACACAAGTAAACACAAAATGCAGTTTTTAAATGATGGTTTTTATTATTTAGGGAGAAAAAAAATCCAAACCTACATGGCCCTGTGTGAAAAAGTAATTGCCCCCTTGTTAAAAAATAACCTAACTGTGGTGTATCACACCTGAGTTCAAAATCCGTAGCTACCCCCAGGCCTGATTACTGCCACACCTGCTTCAATCAAGAAATCACTTAAATAGGAGCTGCCTGACACAGAGAAGTAGACCAAAAGCACCTCAAAAGCTAGACATCATGCCAAGATCCAAAGAAATTCAGGAACAAATGAGAACAGAAGTAATTGAGATCTATCAGTCTGGTAAAGGTTATAAAGCCATTTCTAAAGCTTTGGGACTCCAGCGAACCACAGTGAGAGCCATTATCCACAAATGGCAAAAACATGGAACAGTGGTGAACCTTCCCAGGAGTGGCCGGCCGACCAAAATTACCCCAAGAGCGCAGAGACGACTCATCCGAGAAGTCACAAAAGACCCCAGGACAACGTCTAAAGAACTGCAGGCCTCACTTGCCTCAATTAAGGTCAGTGTTCACGACTCCACCATAAGAAAAAGACTGGGCAAAAACGGCCTGCATGGCAGATGTCCAAGACGCAAACCACTGTTAAGCAAAAAGAACATTAGGGCTCGTCTCAATTTTGCTAAGAAACATCTCAATGATTGCCAAGACTTTTGGGAAAATACCTTGTGGACTGATGAGACAAAAGTTGAACTTTTTGGAAGGCAAATGTCCCGTTACATCTGGCGTAAAAGGAACACAGCATTTCAGAAAAAGAACATCATACCAACAGTAAAATATGGTGGTGGTAGTGTGATGGTCTGGGGTTGTTTTGCTGCTTCAGGACCTGGAAGGCTTGCTGTGATAGATGGAACCATGAATTCTACTGTCTACCAAAAAATCCTGAAGGAGAATGTCCGGCCATCTGTTCGTCAACTCAAGCTGAAGCGATCTTGGGTGCTGCAACAGGACAATGACCCAAAACACACCAGCAAATCCACCTCTGAATGGCTGAAGAAAAACAAAATGAAGACTTTGGAGTGGCCTAGTCAAAGTCCTTACCTGAATCCAATTGAGATGCTATGGCATGACCTTAAAAAGGCGGTTCATGCTAGAAAACCCTCAAATAAAGCTGAATTACAACAATTTTGCAAAGATGAGTGGGCCAAAATTCCTCCAGAGCGCTGTAAAAGACTCATTGCAAGTTATCGCAAACGCTTGATTGCAGTTATTGCTGCTAAGGGTGGCCCAACCAGTTATTAGGTTCAGGGGGCAATTACTTTTTCACACAGGGCCATGTAGGTTTGGATTTTTTTTTCTCCCTAAATAATAAAAACCACCATTTACAAACTGCATTTTGTGTTTACTTGTGTTATATTTGACTAATGGTTAAATGTGTTTGATGATCAGAAACATTTTGTGTGACAAACATGCAAAAGAATAAGAAATCAGGAAGGGGGCAAATAGTTTTTCACACCACTGTATATATATATATATATATATATAAAAGGAATTCCTGGAATGGAAAGCAAATGCAAGGCTACGATATGTGATAATCTTGAAAGACATTTAAAAGACCCGCGAGACCAAGGAGACTTGCCACGGTGCGTCTTGCGGGGACCGTAAACATGAGACTTGGTGCCAAGAAATTGTCCCAGGGCCATAGCAAAAAGGACAGCAGCTGTACAGGCTTTAAAAAGATCGAAGGGTAGCACGACGGCAGCTACCCCAAACAAACGCGAGCAGCATTATACATCATGCAAGAAAGAATACAAACACGCCCGGGGCCAGAAATAAACGACAGGTATTGCTTTTACAAAGTCACGCGAGACCAGGCAGTGAGCCATCATTTAAAACAAGTCAACAGACCTCTATGCTAGCAGTTGTTTGATTGCTTTTGGCAGGCAAGCATCATGTGCTCGAAGCTCTTAAAACAATGACATGCGACAGGCAGAAGAGGCAGCTAGCAAGCAGCAAAAAGACAGCAAATGATCCAAAGGCATATCCTTAGCGTACGTTCAGCCGCAACGCCCTTCACAACACGAGCAGTATTATACGTCTGGGAAGAAAGAGATGAAAACATGCGCGGGCAGGAAATAAAGAAACAAGTATTGTTTTTACAAAAGGTTTTAAAGTAAAAGTGAAAATAATGCATATGTAACAATTCACAAGAAAATAACAATCTCTTTAAATTGTAGATTGCCTGCCTAAGGTAAAGTCATCCCTGATGACTGGGGACGTGGGAATGAGGGGTTCTTTCATCGGATTAGCACTATTTCAGATGTGGAATGGCAAAATGGGGGAGGCAGCTTGATGAATGAGGTCTCCAGGACTTAAAACAAATCCAAATCATATTATGTAATATCATCTAATATGAAATTCTACTCCGTACTTCTAGAATTTTTATTTTTATATTGTACTGAGGATTTATTTTGTTCTATGTATTGTACTGTATGGCTCAGAATTAAAAGACAATGAGTAAAATGACAAACTAGAACTTCATAAAGATGTTTACAAACGTTGACGCTAAACACATGCAGAGCAGGTTAGAGACTATGAAACCAGTGAAATTAGAAAGGCTCAAAAAAAAAAAAACAAAAAAAAAAACCGACGCTATACACATGTGGAGAAAGTTAAAGGATATGAAAGTAGTAAAATTAGAAAATATAAAAAAAGAAAGTAAAGATCGCAGTAGCGCAAACAAACAAACTGCTTCATTTAACTATGCACCAGTCTAACTTTGGTTTTGCACAATAATTACTACACTATTGCACCTTAACACTTAATTCTACTTTACTCACATAATTTTACTTATTTACTATGTTCTACTATACTGTTAACTTTCAATCTATAACTTTTTGTTAATTTAACTGCTATTCTTCTAACTTTGCACAGTTTTTGATAAGCAGATCAGGATGCATTTCACTGCGTGTTGTCCTGTATAACTATGCATGTGACAAATAAAGAATCTTGAGAATTTCAAAAATGGAGTTTACCACATATGCATTTATTGGTTACTTTGTTCATGTATATGTATTTATCTATCTGCTTATTTAAAAAGCTACATTTACCCCAGGAGTCAAAAATGTTCTGTCTAGCCCTTGTACAAAAACCTAGACAAAAGCTGGGGTATCACCTTGGTAACCCCATGTACTTTTGGAACTGTGAGAGGAAAATAGCACGACTTTACAGACAGGAGTCTAACGCAGAACTCTACTTACTTTTTTACTTTGTAAAAAAAAATTATTAACTGCTGATGATGTAGATCGTTTTGTATGTGCTGAAATTCCAAACAGAGAAACCTGTCCTGACCTCATTAAAAAGATTTAGCATATTGGGACTCGCAAGATTACAAATATTATTTTTACAGAAGTTCTGAAATAAAAGTGAAACTAATGAAATAGCAACAATTCAAAGAAAAAAAAATCTTAAAAGTGTGTATCCGTAAAACCAAACACAGTGGTTGGCGAGCGAAGCCCCCTAGTATATATATATATATATATATATATTCACGGCATTCGTAGTCTGAATCACAATCTGATTGTATGGGTGTTTACCTACCAGGTAACGCTTGTGGTTGGTCAGCAAGTCGGCTAACATCCGCCACGATGCCCTCAGTTGTGAGAAGCAGATCATAGAATGGTTGAAATAGTTTACTGTCAAATAATGCAAAGTGTACGTGACACGTGTTTCGTCCTAATTCTGGGCTCATCAGGCGTACACACTCACTGCACTCCCTCTCGGGAATCGAACCTCGGACGTCAGCGCTAAAGGTGAAGCTCCTAACGTTGCGCCACGGCATGTGGTTCATTTATTTGACAGCATGTAGATCGGGGTAATTATATTCACGACATTCATAGTCTGAATCACAGTCTGATTGTACGGGTGGTTACCTACCAGGTAACGCTTGTGGTTGGTCAGCAAGTCGGCTAACATCCACCACGATGCCCTCACTTGTGAGAAGCAGATCATAGAATGGTTGAAATAGTTTACTGTCAAATAATGCAAAGAGTACGCGACACGTGTTTCGCCCTAATTCTGGGCTCATCAGGCGTACACACTCTACTGCACTCCCTCTCAGGAATCGAACCTCGGCGCTAGAGACGAAGCCCCTAACGTTGCACCACGGCGTGTGGTTCGTTTATTTGACAGCATGTAGATTGGGGAATCACACGCCGTGGCGCAACGTTAGGGGCTTCGCCTCTAGCGCTGACGTCCGAGGTTCGATTCCCGAGAGGGAGTGCAGTAGAGTGTGTACGCCTGATGAGCCCAGAATTAGGGCGAAACACGTGTCGCATACTCTTTGCATTATTTGACAGTAAACTATTTCAACCATATATATATATATATATATATATATATATATATATATATATGTAATCTATTTTCTACATATATGTATATCACACACATGGGCAAAGGAGACAGTCAAGTTCCTCAATGAAACATGCTGGACCAGATAAGGAGTTGGCACAGACAGTACTTCCGGTCACAACCCAGGTCCTGACCTCACTTCCTGCTACAGCTCCAAAGACCTGCCTATTCCTTCCTCCCAGCTATAAAAACCTCCAACTTTTCAGACTGAGCAGTCCCGTTTTGGATTCAGTCTTTTGAGACTACTTGACATAACCCCAGTTTGCTTCACAGCAGTATTTATAATATATGGGGTGGAACCCCAAACCTTTCCCTTGTTTTGTCTGATTTGTTACTATAAATATATATATTTTTGGAGAACAAGGTCACAAGCACATGCAGCACATTCACTGCAAAAAAACATTTTGTTAAATTTCACAGATGAACACTACTGACAGAGAAGGTTGAAACCTCAACAGATTAATCACTTCCTAAGCTCTATAAACAAACAACCAAATGATATATTAATGAAATGTTTTTTACAAAGAAATAATCAACTTCCAAAACTGCAAAGCATTAAGATATGGATAATAAAATAACTAAAACATATTACAATAATAAACAACCAAAAATTACCCAAACAAGGATATGAACATTTTAACTAAATAACAAAATCAAAACACTAAATATCTAATCACAATTAAAAAGCACTAGGGTCAAAACTCTTAAACATATTTCTGAAATGTCAAAGACCTTATACTGAACTGTCTTAAACTCAAGTTAACAAATCTACTAGACGTTAATCATTTTCTGAAACAAGAAGCCTCAAACCAGAAATGCACCAAAACAGAACTAGACTTCCCTTGAAAGAAGGGGCCACCAGACAGAGGGTAATGCACAAATTGCCTCAGCAATTCCTTGAAGCCCCAGTACTTTTATGAAGCTTCAGGGGACTTCAACATAGTGAGTAGTACATGGTGAAAATCGGAGGCCCTGCCCCCTAAGGCCCAACAAAAGGAAAATCAATTAACTATTAAAAGAAATCTAAAAATATGAAAACCAAAAGAGGAAGAAATGATGTAGAAAAGGCAATGAATGGTCAGAATCCAGCAATAGTCCATAAGTCATAGAAGAATGTCCAGGTTGGTGCTGAAATGCAATTTTGAAAATACAAAATGCTCTCAAGAGTAGCGGCTGATAAAAACACTTAGCAATTGACAGGTTATATTATTTTTAACATGGTTTTTGATATTTTAAAATGATATGCCTTTTGCAAAATCGATTGTTCTTACATCAGGGGAATCCAGATTGCTGTCTCCATAATCATGCTGTAAGGTTGGTTTTATTGTAACTTTATCAGCAGCTCTGAATGTGCGAATGATTTTTACAAGAAATGGCCATTCAAGCCACCAAAGCTCATAATCTAATTTTTCCAAAATGACATTGGCAAGTTTTGAAGGTCCCTAAAGTCTTACAGTCCACCACACTACTTGGTAATTTGTTATGGGTATATGGATAGGTGTGTTCTGAAATCTGGCTATATTTGACGAAAGTATGTGCTCAGTGAACACTGACTGCATTACATTAACATGTAAAAATGGACTTACTATATTTGACCACTGGTCCCACACTTTGAGGTGTTCACGTAACACTGCACAGCATGCTATGAGATTGTTGTGGCATTACGCGATGGGACAGATAAAGTAAAATCTCCTACAAGCTATGAATTGAAATGTAATTATGCTCTTTCATATAAGATAACTGAGTCACATTTCCATTTCATTGTTCAGCAAATACTCACATAGAATTTTTTTTTTTGTCAACAGATACCTCAGATGAGGTGTAAGTGATTCTCCAAAATTTAATTTCAAGCTCGCCGTCCTTCAAGTCATCACTGACTAGAATTAGACCCTCAAGGTATCTTTCTACACTGTTTGATTTTTTTGAACCAGTATATTCTGGATGCTTAAATTCATGTTTGTTCTTCTAGCTCTTTTATTGGCAGCATGGGTGTTGCTTTGAATCATTCATCAATAATGAAAGTATACCTGCCAAACAAAATGACCTCCAAACCTAAACCATTTATTTTTACTGTAAACAAGTAACAAAGTTAGAGAGGTACTTTTTTCAGACATTAATTTGAAAATGTAATATTCTTCTACATCCATCACACATGTGTATTTGTTGTTTATATTGGAACAAAATAATTTATTTTAGGCAACACTGTTAAGCTTTTCACATAACAGATGCAGCACATATGGAGTGTTCTAGCTGTTTTCATTACATTATCATAGTTGTCATATTTCAAGAGTGCCATTGTCTAACACTAAAAAGGGCTCCATATGATTCAGGAGATACCTTCAAGCTGACTCTGTGCCACAGAACTATGGGGGCATATTGGCATGTTAACTGCTGGAGATTTAACTGATGGAACTGAAGGTGGAACTGCTTGTTATCACATACAGTTTTAAAGCTTTGCTACTAGGAGGCCTAGAAGTTGTTTTTGGTATGAACTTGGGAGTCCCAAAGCATGCAAGTCCCAAAAAGCACTTCCAAAAACAGCCACTAGAGGAAAAATACAGGAACCTGACTAGTAACAAAGGCAAAAATAAATAAATAAATAAAAAGGTTTTATTTCCACAAAAATTCTCTTTCAAACAGTGAAGCTCCATAGAGCACAAAAGGCATAAATGATTCACAATAAGACAATCTGAAGCAAACACAGTCACAAAAATCACAAATCCAAAGCGAGTTTAAAACACAGGGGAGAAGGTCAACAATCCAAAAATATGAAAATGCGCAATAGAGACAAAGAAACTCACCAAAATTCCACCAGGAACTGTGGGAGACTGAGGGCAGTTCTGGTGGGTTATTTTAAATATGTCTGGAAATGGTGAGTTTACTTGTGGTCTTATGGATTATTTGACCTTCTGTTCAGTTTCTTTTGATTACATCTTTGGATTCTGTATTGGGGCTTTGTTCACTTGGATTGCCTTGTGTTTCAGGCAATTCTGTTTTGCCTTTGTGATCCACAGGGCTTTGCAGTGATGGGAATACTTATTGCGAAGAGTAACTCTTATTTTATAAAGATTCAGTGTTTGCCCTTTTTACTAGCTGGGGTTTGATGGCGATATCCCCTTCTAGTGGTCATTTTTGGAACTTACTGGGATTTGTGTGCTTTGGGACTTCTAGTCCATGAAAGTTTTATCATGGAGTTGGTCCCTCATACTACAATCTGTTCTAGTTCTGACATTTTCAGCAGTGGTAACTGCCAGTTGCCAGTCATGAGCTCGCGATGTCTGGACTACAAAGGCTCTCAGAAGTGGCTCCTTTATGGTGTGAGCGATACAAGAACTCTTATGCTCTGCGTGCAGGAATGGCCCCAAAACACTGCAAGCAGAGCCCTCCCTGGAGACTTCAGCTAAGCTCTCTGTTTCACTCAGCCTTCACTTTTTTCACAGCACGGAAAGACAACTACTTACTCTGATACAGATGCAAGGCCATTACTGTATATAGTTTAGCTCATGGAGTCATAATAAACAAGAACTGGAAGTTGAACCCATACACTTCAGCTTCCAAATTCAGTTTCTTAACATCCTGGTTGAAATGTCTGCACACAGGAAAATGTCAATTATAAGTCTAGTATATCCATTTATTTCTTGTCATTCAGGAAGCCATATTAAAAATTTAATTTCTTATTGTACTTTTAATGAGTTTTCTGGTGACTTTCACATTTTCAATGCCAAGTTCCCAGAGCATTTAAATTATGTCACAAATCAGCAAACATCATTTTTCTGCTGGGCTTTCTAAATCAAGATAAGCAAAAAGAACTTTAACATGACAGTTATGAATGATGTGTATATTTAGAGAAGATTACACAGTTTACAGATGGGCAATGAATAATACTTGTAGGAGATTTATGATACTGCAGTTTTTTTGGAAATCAGCTCAGAGTTTAGCTATCTAAAATGCACTTATGAAGTTGTATTGATTTAGCTCAGTTTTCTCTTTTTACAGTTTTTTTCCAAATACTATATACTGGAAGTGGGGTGTCTGACTAGGAGGGACACCACTAGATTGAAATAGGGGAGAATTAATTGCCACAAGAGATTTCTAGTGCAGAGACAGAGCAACACAGAGGCCTTGTGTACGTGAAAACAACGGAACAGGGGGCCAATTAGGGGGTGGTGCACAGACTGTGAGTGCTAGGTGCCCTTGAAGGAGAGTAGATAGAGGCAACAGCACGAGAGAGAAAGAGAGAGACAGAGAGAGTGAGAGACAGAAAGAGAGAGAGAGATGGAGAGAGAAAGAGAGAGACAGAGAGAGAGAGATGGAGAGCTGCGCTTTGGTTGGAAGTATGCTGTTTACCACCGCAACCCAAGGGGGCAGGCAAGCAATTCTTTACACTGTAATCAATAAGAGAGTAGCAACAAGGCCACTAGCTGGAGTGGATTTTTTTATGCTTATCAATATGAATATTTTATCCTTTAAGAATTATACATTATTGGCTTTTAATTCTATCTGCAGTATATGACCTTTGGAGAGGTGACAGAGTAACGTAGAATTTTACAAATAGGAAATGCTGACTTTCTCTCAAAGTTTGCAATAACACAAGCCATTGTTCAGGATAAGAATGGGCAAAAATTTGCTTATCTCTAACTCAGCCTTTGCTAGAGGTTAAAGGTTAAAACAAAATATTTTTTTGAAGTAACAAGCTAGTGTTTTGGTTAATTGTATAGATAAGCAGCTTATGAGAGTAATTAATCAAATTAATTCTCTGGGTCATAGATCATCCATTGTCATTGCAACTGGGTCTTTTCTAGGTTCCCAAAATCGAGCAGCTACCGAGTTTAGTCAAACGCATAACAAAAGAAATTTCTCAGTCCAATAAAGTTCTTTTTAAAAAAGTTTAGTGAAAATTCAAAGCAAAACAGTTCACAGAGAAAGACAGAAAAAGTTCTTACAAATGCAGAATAAAAGGCAAACAAGGAAAAAATGTTTGTTCTGCAAAACTTCAACTACTTTCTATTCTTAAAGGTTGTGCTATTTCTCTTTGGCAAACTTACATATGCTTTACTTAATACTGTATATTTAGTATGTTCTGTATGTACAGCACATTCAATATGGTCAATACGATTTCAAAATGCAAGGCAGATCATAAACTGGGACTAATCTGTAGTCTAAAGGACAATTAATAATTTGAAAATTCCATTTTAATTTAGCTTGTGGGGGTTATAATAGAACCTCTCATAGTCTATGCACTAATATATAGGCAAACATTTAAACACAACTAAGAAAATGCTTCTGTCAATTTCACATAACCTAAATAACTAACAGATAGTTCTTACAGTCATACTACAGGAAATACGTCCAGGTGTGGAACTGTGAATAACAGATAAGGACTGATTAATCATTTCCCTAATTAACAAATACTATGTGAAGGAACTATAGCTTACTTTGTTTTATTAATTCAAATATGCAAAAGAAAATAGCATCAGCATGTAAGCCATGTATAATGTAAGAAGAATGGATACGGGAGGGGAACTTAAACTTCTTAAAATGGATAACTCAAAAGCACACAATTTATTCAAGACTTATTATTGATAAGCCTTGAATCCATAAACGTACTACAACAAAAGACCTCCAATTTGAAAGTTGTCTAATGTGGCTCTTTTTTCTTCCACACTGGAGACATATAGATAGGCTCCTTGCTCAAGGACAAGCCCAGAGAGGATAAACAGGAAGTGATATTATCCTATTTGGACAGTACAGAGTAGCACATGATAAGGGATGGGATGGTATTATTCCTTTAGGAAATGGGCAAAAGAGAGGGTGCCTTACATGAATGACTTTTTGGGGCAACTGAAAATTTGAAGGTGCAGGAACTCCAGACATGAATAAATGAATTTTACCTTCATTTCCTTTTAACATAAGATGGGCTAGTAACTGGCCCTAGAAGAACTTCTCAAGCTTGTCTTAAATGTCACAAAGAGGGTGTTTCAAGCCAAGTCATGGTCAGAAGCACTTCAAGTTTGAAAATAAGAGGAGTGTGGATGGAGAAAATGTCCAGAAACAAGAACAATCTGGAAAAAGGGAAGGAGAGTGCTTTGTTGTATTGCTGAGGAGAGCAACTTGGCAAGTCACCCTGCAGGGGAGACTGAGAACACAAGACCTTTACAAATTAGGTTGGTTTTGAGTTTTGTTTCTGTACCCTTTGAACTGTATATTCTCTCTGTGCTCGTCATTCTATTGCTTCCCTTCCCTGGATATAATTCAGCATGCCTCCAAATACCATATATGGTCATTGCCATCATTTTTCTGTTTTTTCTGTTGATGGTCATTATAGTAGCACACTCAAGGAGACAGACTAGGCATTCCTATCCCCAGTAATTATCTCCAGCTCTTCCTGTAGAATACCCAGATTCTTGATACATTGAAGTAGCAGATACAGTATATTCTGGGGTCCTCCCATGTTGCTGAGTTCCTCACTTTTGTCATAGAAAGGGACCCTAACAACCCTGGGCAGGAGCTTGCCTCACAATCTCATTCTTTCAGCTAGCACTATCGTAGCTGTAGGTAAGGATGTGGGTGTAGACTGGTAAATCAGCAGCTTCCACTTCACCACCACAGTCCAATAAAACCTTCATAAAACCACTGCACCAATGTTTAGTTAATCTTGCAATCACCTCTTCCTGCACTCATGAGAACTGCTCTACTTGAGGCTGCTGTTCTCACTTTACAAGTAAGGAACATGTGACTCGTTTTTTATAGAGGATTATGGCCTTAGATTTGAAGGTTCTAACTCTCCCCAATATACTCAGCTGTGGACAATTCCAGTGAGTAACAAAGATTACAGTCTGATATGGTCAAGAGAACATCACTCGTTAGCAGCAGTGTTGCAACATCTCTATTCCTAAACTGGATATCCACCTCACCTCAGCAGCCCCTTGATATTCCACCCTTGAAAATCATGAACAGGAGAGTAGGCACAATAGAGTCTGCTAGTTCAACAGAACATTGTATGGTCTTGACTTAATATTAAGTACAACATGTGATCAAAATTTTCACTCAACAAAAAAGGGACTGAATAAAATGTAGCAGGGCTCCAGATCTCTATAATCTTATATCTCCTTCATTAAGCTATGCTTCAATGGTCCTTAAAGTTATATTGTCTTTAGAAAATGTATGTGTTTCTGCTAGGGCTACCCACTGGGGAGTGGACAGACATAAAATTAATCCATAGTTTGTCCTTATTAATGTTGTTCTAATTACTGTAAATAGAGGGGACTCTTGCTTGGAACAGAGATACTGGTACTCACTCTTGAAGCCAACCCTGGGATTGTGGGTGTCTGCTGCAAGCACCTGGTGGCCTGGTGACCCATTTAGTCAGGATCAGCCCAAAATGGCTGAGTGTGGCTGCCAAGATCAAGGCCAAGGCAGGCTTCAAATCTGAAACATGTAAAGATATTCATAATTCTATCATTTTCCTCTTTATATTAATTGGTAGCATTTAGTATTTGGGTGGAAAAAATATACCAAAGGGCGGCACAGTGGCGCAGTGGTAGCGCTGCTGCCTCGCAGTTAGGAGACCCGGGTTCGCTTCCCAGGTCCTCCCTGCGTGGAGTTTGCATGTTCTCCCCATGTCTGTGTGGGTTTCCTCCGGGCGCTCCGGTTTCCTCCCACAGTCCAAAGACATGCAGGTTAGGTGGATTGGCGATTCTAAATTGGCCCTAGTGTGTGCTTGGTGTTTGTGTGTGTGTCCTGTGGTGGGTTGGCACCCTGCCAGGGATTGGTTCCTGCCTTGTGCCCTGTGTTGGCTGGGATTGGCTCCAGCAGACCCCCATGACCCTGTGTTCGGATTCAGCGGGTTGAGAAAATGGATGGATGGAAATATACCAAAGAGGAAATCTCCCAAACCCACCAAGTCCAATTTAAGTCTTTCTTAGATGAAACTGGATGTATGATTGTATAACACAAAGTCATCAGGTCCATACATAACCACTGAACAATACGTGCCAAAAAATGTAATTATTTGTAGTCTGGTGAATTAAGTAGGTTTTGAAAATTTGCTCTTTGATTAATTAGAGTTTTCTATTTCTTACAGCAAAAATATTCAGGTTCCTCTAAAATCGTTGAACATGAACAGAAGCATATGTTTAAGGTACAATATTTAAATCATAGTAATTATAGCATATTAGTATAATTATAGTATTATAACTTAACCATTTTCTTCAAGACAAATATTCTACATGTGTGTTCATAAATTTACAATAGAATAAGAAAAAAATTATTCAGCTAAATCAATCTAGCATGATGCAACCACCACCGTACTTCATAGTGGGGATGGTGTGTTATTGATAATGTGCAGTATTTGTGCCATATTTGTATTACACCACATGACGGTGAAAAAGTCCAATTTTGGTCTCACTGGGCCACAGAATTACCTTCACACTGACTTCAGAATCTCCCATGTGCCTCCTGGTAAATACTACCTGAGTTGTCACGTGTTTTTTCACTTTGCCACTCTCCCATAAAGCTGTGTAAATATTGTGATTAATTGAAACCCCTTGACTGAGTCACTGATTCTGCGACTCTAAAACCAACTGGCTACACCAGTGATGATTTAGGGGTGTCATAATGAGTGAAGACTTAAGTGAAGAATTATTTTGTGTTTTAAATTTGTAATGAATTTAGACCACTTTGAGGAGATTTATTTCAACTTTTACATTAAAATGTCTTTTTCGGTTGAAAAGTTTCAAAAAATCCAGATTAAATCCACTGTGATTTAACGTTGCATAACAATAAAATATGAAAGTGTCCAAGGGGTTGAATACTTTTATTAGGCATTAATAATGTGAATGGGCTCATTGTTGTGCTTGAGCAGCTCTGGCCAGACATTGGGAATCTCATTAGATATTTTGGAGGCACTGATTATTGTTAGGTGTTTTGTGAGTTTTGCAGGGGTAGGAAGAGCCAATATGCAGACTGGGGCGATGGTTTCCATTTTTTAAAAAAAGAAAAAGGTTGCGTGTTTCATTAACTGTTCCACTTTCACGGTTCTAAGCTTTTCTAGGTGTGGGATATGGCCGGCCTTTCATCCCGGCCAATACCCCCAGGCCGCCAGATGGAGCCCTCCTTGCAGCATGGAGGTGACCCGAAGGACAGCAGGGAATCCTGGACAAAGGAGTTTTTACCCACAGCCCTGCTATATACCATGGGGGCCTCTAGAGGATGCTGCAGGGAGGCCCAGAGACTCTTACGTGAATCCCAGATATCGAGCTGAGCTGGGTGGAAGGGTGGCAACGCATCTGGGAGAGTGGAGGATTGATTAGTGTATTGATTACTGTTATATAAGTATTGTGGAGTGGAAGGTGCTTGGTGCACATAATTATTGTCTTAATAAAATTATATTTGGACTTTTATCTGGTGTCTGACATGGTGTCCGAGGGTTCAAGGGAGCGAGAGTGACCTTATCTGTCACAGTTGGCATAGCCGGCAGGATTCTCTGGCCGTCGGTTTGGCAGAGGACCTGTATTTAAAAAATTTACTGTGGACAGAACCCTAAGAAGGCAGCGTCACAACAGGCAGCGAAAAATCGCTGAACCTCACATTTACCAAGGACGTCATGGGGAAGAAAAAACTTAAGCAGAGCAGCAGCCCAAGTGGAGGTCCTGCGTTCAACATTGCCTACGCTCAAGACGAGCCATGGAGCAGCTACGCGTCTCGGAAGAAACATCCGGAGGAGAACGACTTCAATGAGATATGTGCTGGGGAAGCATTTGAAAACCTTTTTAAAATAACACATTTTGTCCCATGCACATACCTCCCAAATGTCCATCCGGAGGCTCTGCGGAAGGCAGAAGAACATCCTGAAGTCGGTGGTGCACTCTCGTTAAGGCAGACAAACAAAGCCAAGGACTTCCACATGTCGGGTGCCGGCGAGGGACACGTGACCCATCCCGAAGATTTGTGGGAAGGAGGAGGTCCGTGTCCGACTGCTTATGGCTTCACCCAGGAAAAGACGGACTTTGTTTTTCTGAAGGGGAAAGGGGAGGTGAGCGAAGCACCGTTCTCCCTACAAAAAGGTAAGGAGGTCCGGGAAATGACTGATCGGTCCGTCAATAAATTGACACAGATGGATCGCAGTCAGCCAAAAGCGGCACCGCAGACCTCCGGAAGGAACTCCAAATCCCAGACCCGTCAGAGCACGTGCCAACAGCGGTTGTGTTGATTGGCTCCCAGCCGGTAAGTAGGCAGAATGAGGAAGTAAGCCTACCTCCGGCCAAATTAAATAACTTTGTAGACGTGCGGGAACTCGAGAAATTAATCGAGGCTGTACGGAGTATTTTGCAGATGATCGAGGCAATAAAGAAGATCATCAGAGATTTGGGAGCGATGGCCGAAGCGCCGATCAAGAACGTAGACGAGTACCTGTGGCAGTTAGGTCGAGAGTGTCCCATCTTATATGATTTGGCAGTACAGGTGAGTAATGCCAGTACCGTACAGCATACAGGGATGCAGTGTGATCCGGGCCCGTGTTTAATAAGTAGCGGGTGCCAAATCACTGCGTGCCCTACAAAAGAATGTGGGATAATAACAGAAGGGGCGGGGGAAGCACCGATCGATCCGGAGCTGCTGGAAAGTGCTGCCTCCCGGAGTGATACGGTGCTGAAGACGCCGCCTCCTTCCAATGCAAAATCAAAGGGCGTTCAGACAGTAATAGGGCTCTCTTTTGTTAATACAGTAATCCCTCGCTATATCGCGCTTCGCCTTTCGCGGCTTCACTCCATCGCGGATTTTATATGTAAGCATATTTAAATATATATCGCAGATTTTTTGCTGGTTCGTGGATTTCTGCGGACAATGGGTCTTTTAATTTCTGGTACATGCTTCCTCAGTTGGTTTGCCCAGTTGATTTCATACAAGGGACGCTATTGGCAGATGGCTGAGAAGCTACCCAACTTACTTTTCTCTCTCTCTCTCTTGCGCTGACTTTCTCTGATCCTGACCTAGGGGGATTCAGCAGGGGGGCTGTTCGCACACCTAGACGATACGGACGCTCGTCTAAAAATGCTGAAAGATTATCTTCACGTTGCTACCTTCTGTGTGCAGCTGCTTCCTGAAGCGACATGCTGCACGGTGCTTCGCATACTTAACTCTTTTAGGGCGGATGTCGACTTTTGTCGACAGGAGGGGTTGAAGGCGAATGTCGACAAAAGTCGACATCCAGGGATAGGGGGCAACAATCAGCTGTTAATGGTGACAAATCTCACTGTCACGTCACAGGCATTCCCTCTGTGCTTGGAGGAATGCTAGACTCGTTGACTCGGCAAATAAACATTGCGTGTGCGTGAGTTGCGAAATGTAAACAAAGGCAAGATGGCACCGACATGTGAAAAGGCAGCGAAGCAAGTACAGAAAAGAAAACACTCGGCAGACGATGTTTTGCGCATTATCGCGGAGTCGGACTCTTGATTTTTCAGAATCGGACTTTATTGGCAGTGATCAGGAGATCGAGCAAGAGAGTTAGAAGCAGGCATCAGCTGATCAGACACCAGCCGATGCCGCGCCAGCGGATCTGCTGCCAGTTGAGTGCCTTCGCGCAGCCGATGCATCTACGGCAAGGTTCGCATGGGATAAATACACAGACATTGATCTGTTGAGAGCCGATCTGGCTACCGGAGTTTACAAGACGGCATGGCTTGCTGTTGGACACGACAGATCACCAGCTGCTGTACTTCAGGCTGCTCTCTCCTGATGCTGCTTTTCAGCTACTGTCAGACGAGACAAACAGGTAGGCAGAGATTTTTTTTGAATCGCGGGCTGCGTTTGCATCGCATTCTCGTTTTTCAAAGTGGAAACCCACAACGAAAGACGAGATGAAGCGCGCTGTGGCATTACAAATAGAGATGGGACAGAACTGGTGATATAACTTCAGGGAGCATTGGTCCAAACGTGTTTTGTCCCCTGGTGGCTTAGGTACGTGCTGCTGCAAAGTTTTATTCACTTCTGTAATAAACAGAAGCAAATCCCATGGGGTGAGCCAGGCTATAATGCTATACATAAAGTTCATAAAGTTTCAGAAGATGAAAAGAGGTGACAATACGGTTTTCATGCAGGCAGAAAACTTGGTGGCAGTGGCATGGCACGATGGCAAATGGGTGACTTGTCTCTCTACAGTACACACTAACAATATATGTTAGAAAGTGCAGCAACAGACAATTGAAAAATAGGCACCAAAGCAACACATATTGTAAGGAGTGCAATGTGGCAATGACTGAAATTGGCTGCTTTGAGCGAGATCAGACTTTGCTGTGTAAAATGTATGTGATATGTACAGTATGTGAAATCATAGAGTATGCAGGCTCATACAACATGCAAGACAGTAACATTTGTCAAAAGTAAATATTTTTTGTTGATTTGATGTGTTAAACAATTGCTTTGTGTTCTTTTTTAAAAAATGTTAGTTTTTGGAAAAATATTCAGCCCTGGGAGAAAAGAAACAAAAAAAAAATTAGCCCTAAAAGAGTTAAAAGCTCGAAGGGCACGTATTGATTTTTGCTTGTTTGTTTTTCTTTGTCTCTCTCTCTCTCTCTCTCTCTCTCTCTTTGTTTGCTCCTGACGGAGGGGGTGTGAGCTGCCGCCTTCAACAGCTTTGTGAGGCGGTGCTTCGCATACTTAAAAGCCAAACAGCCCTATTGATTTGTTTGCTTTTCTCTATCTCTCTGACATGATCTGCTCCTGACACGCACTCCTTTGAAGAGGAAGATATAGTTTGCATTCTTTTAATTGTGAGATGGAACTGTCATCTCTGTCTTGTCATGGAGCACAGTTTAAACTTTTGAAAAAGAGACAAATGTTTGTTTGCAGTGTTTGAATAATGTTCCTGTCTCTCTACAACCTCCTGTGTTTCTGCGCAAATCTGTGACCCAAGCATGACAATATAAAAATAACCATATAAACATATGGTTTCTACTTCGCGGATTTTCTTATTTCACGGGTGGCTCTGGAACGCAACCCCTGCGATGGAGGAGGGATTACTGTAGATCCAAACTGTGGACAAGCCCCAGATTAAAAAGGAGATCCCAAAAGAGAAACGGGGGTCTCCTGATAAAGTAGAAATGGGCATAAAAAGTATAGAGGCAGCTGTGGAACCTTCCTCAGCGAGAAAAGAGGCAGAGACTGAATTCCCTAAGTGTTTCCAGCATCGCAGAGGGAGAATTCCGGGAGGACAGAGACGGTGTTATGGATGCCGACGGCCGGGCCACATTTGGCACAACTGTCCCTGGAGAGAGGGGGATAAAATGGATCACAATTATGAAATTCCCCCTAGGTTCTCCAAGGAATACATCAGAAGGCTCAGCCAAGGTCTGACCAGAAGTCCTTCCTGGAGGAAGTCATCCCTCGCAGGGCTGGGTGCTCCGAATCATAATTCTTCGCTGGGGGGGGGGGGGAGTACTGTGGGATATGGCCAGCCTTTCATCCCGGCCAATACCCCCAGGCCACCAGATGGAGCCCTCCCTGCAGCATGCAGGTGCCCCAAAGGCCAGCAGGGAATCTTGGACAATGGAGTTTTTATCCACAGCCCTGCTGGATACCATGGGGGCTGCTAGAGGATGCTGCAGGGAGGCCCAGAGACTCTTACGTGCCCTATAACCCGGAAGTACATCTTAGTCACAGCGACAGGAGGAATGACGTGCTTCCGGGATGAAGAAGAATTTTTATATGATCCGGAAGTGTTCCTAGTCACATGGACAGAGACAGCGAAACACTTCCTGGTCACGGACTATAAACGTACTGTGGGAAATCCCAGACGTCGAGCTGTGCTGGGTGGAAGGGTGGCAACGCGTCTGGGAGAGTGGAGGATTGATTAGTGTATTGATTATTGTTTTATGAGTATTGTGGAGTGGAGGGTGCTTGGTGCACATAATTATTGTCCTAATAAAATTATATTTGGACTTTTATCTGGTGTCTGACGTGGTGTCCGAGGGTTCAAGGGAGCAAGAGCGACCTTATCTGTCACATAGGTAAGCTTGACAGAACAAAGAGTCTACTTGACAGTTTAACTTATGACCATGGAGAAGCAAGACAGATTCTGCATTGGCTAAGGAACAGCAGACGAGCCCTGTTTAAGTCTTGTGGAACTTAACAAAGGCTTATTTCCATATACCCGGAGAATATATTTTTACAGTTGCTGTACTATTGCTAATTTTCAAGCCATGGTGACACAAAATAAGAGTCAGTCCCCAGTATTGGCATTTGGAAAAAATCTTTTCATGTGCACATGGGAGTTGTACTTTACAAGCGTATAAAAATGAGATTTGCAAAGCATTTGTTCTGGAGACACAGGGATTGCAGTTTTCCTGTTTTCAGATGATGTCCTCTTGGACTCACATTAGAGATTCAGAGAGGAGTGTGAAGTGATCAGTATAAGAATCAGCATCACTCCTTCTCAAATCTGTTTTTAGCATACAGGCTTCTATGTAAGTGAACATTTGTGGAAGCAGCTTGAGTTTTATGCAATTATCCGAAACAGCCCTTTGGTAAAGTTTAATTTTTTTAGTCTACTAAGGCCGTTCCCTGTTAGTGGCTCTATTCACTAAATCTCTTCCCCATAGTATGCAGTGGTTGTAAGCCATTATTGGCAACAATGATTACATGAAGATTATAGACACAGAGAATCCACTGAAGAATAGCCAGTGGGCAATATGTTCTTTTAGTTTACAACCGAATTGTTAAGTAGATTTTTTAATGTACTTTTTCCCAAAATAAAAAAATTCCATTCTTATTTCAGAGACATCTAAACCCAAGGCTTATTATAAACTAATCCCTGTATTATTACCAGCCTAATGATAGAGGGAGTGTGAGAGAGAGAACAACGTTCCTTTTGTCGGCTGGCCATGTATCAGTCAATGTATTCAGCCAGTGTCTGGCAGTGGTTGTGGCGATAACAGGCTGAATGGAGTTGACTAGACTTCTGTTCCCTATTAACAGTTTTCAGCTTCTCCTGAAGAATCCTCCATCATGCTCAGGCCTGTTGAGACAATCAACTCCTGTAGTATCCACTGGGTTTGCCCCACATCCTCCTTTCAGTGGTCATCACACCAAATACTATTGCTTAAACATGAAGATGAGTCAATCCTGTAAGAGTGATACAGAAAGCAAGCTTGGAAAGATCAGCAACCCATTGCAGGGCCCACTCACGCACATACAGTGTATCACAGCGCATCACTTTTTCCACATTTTGTTATGTTACAGCCTTATTCCAAAATGGATTAAATTCATTTTTTTCCTCAGAATTCTGCACACAACACCCCACAATGACAACGTGAAAAAACTTTACTTGAGGTTTTTGCAAATTCATTAAAAATAAAAAAACTGAGAAATCACATGTACATAAGTATTCACAGCCTTTGCTCGATACTTTGTCGATGAACCTTTGGCAGCAATTACAGCCTCAAGTCTTGTTGAATATGATGCCACAAGCTTGGTACACCTATCCTTGGCCAGTTTCACCCATTCCTCTTTGCAGCACCTCTCAAGGTCCATCAGGTTGGATGGGAAGCGTCGGTGCACAGCCACTTTAAGATCTCTCCAGAGATGTTCAATCGGATTCAAGTCTGGGCTCTGGCTGGGCCACTCAAGGACATTCACAGAGTTGTCCTGAAGCCACTCCTTTGATATCTTGGCTTTGTGCTTTGGGTCGTTGTCCTGCTGAAAGACGAACTGTTGCCCCAGTCGGAGGTCAAGAGCGCTCTGGAGCAGGTTTTCATCCAGGATGTCTCTGTACATTGCTGCAGTCATCTTTCCCTTTATCCTGACTAGTCTCCCAGTCCCTGCTGCTGAAAAACATCCCCACAGCATGAAGCTGCCACCACCATGCTTCACTGTAGGGATGGTATTGACCTGGTGATGAGCGGTGCCTGGTTTCCTCCAAACATGACGCCTGGCATTCACACCAAAGAGTTCAATCTTTGTCTCATCATTTTCTTTCTCATGGTCTGAGAGTCCTTCAGGTGCCTTTTGGCAAACTCCAGCCGGGCTGCCTTTTACTAAGGAGTGGCTTCCGTCTGGCCACTCTACCATACAGGCCTGATTGGTGGATTGCTGCAGAGATGGTTGGCCTTCTGGAAGGTTCTCCTCTCTCCACAGAGGACCTCTGGAGCTCTGACAGAGTGACCATCGGGTTCTTGGTCACCTCCCTGACTAAGGCCCTTCTCCCCTGATCGCTCAGTTTAGATGGCCGGCCAGCTCTAGGAAGAGTCCTGGTGGTTTCGAACTTCTTCCATTTACGGATGATGGAGGCCACTGTGCTCATTGGGACCTTCAAAGCAGCAGAAATTTTTCTGTAACCTTCCCCAGATTTGTGCCTCGAGACAATCCTGTCTCGGAGGTCTACAGACAATTCCTTTGACTTCATGCTTTGTTTGTGCTCTGACATGAACTGTCAACTGTGGGACCTTATATAGACAGGTGTGTGCCTTTCGAAATAATGTCCAATCAACTGACTTTACCACAGGGGGACTCCAATTAAGCTGCAGAAACATCTCAAGGATGATCAGGGGAAACAGGATGCACCTGAGCTCAATTTTGAGCTTCATAGCAAAGGCTGTGAATACTTATGTACATGTGCTTTCTCAATTTTTTTATTTTTCATAAATTTGCAAAAACCTCAAGTAAACTTTTTTTTCACATTGTCATTATGGGGTGTTGTGTGTAGAATTCTGTGGAAAAAAATGAATTTAATCCATTTTGAAATAAGGCTGTAACATAAGAAAATGTGGAAAAAGTGATACACTGTCAATACTTTCTGGATGCACTGTACGAGGCAACCACTAAACAATACACCATGTAAAAATACAGTGAAAATATTCTATACTTTTGCTTTTCTTTTTTGTAACAGCCATCACACTAGATACTACTTGACGTACTTCTAGGGAAGAAAAACTAGCAGAAAGCTAAACTATTGCTAAATAAACCGTTTCCAGAAAATCCTCTTGTGTACAACAGACAAGGTCATTCAAATGAGATCAAGCTCATCTCATTCACTGGTCAGTCCTGCCCAGTAATAGCTCATTAACTGGCCATAGTAGCACTTCATAAGAAACTAACAATGTAGACCATGATCTGAGAGATGTATAAAGTTAAGGAAAAATTAGACAAAACATTATTAAGTAGGAAGCATGCCTCATATCTGAGATGTCTAATTAAGCAGAAGATCAATGCACCAGTACAGTTTCACAAATGGCCATTGCATAACCTTAACTACTGCAGTAGTGTCTCACCACAATGAACATAAATGGAATGAGCCAATGATCGAGGGGAAGGCAAGACTTCAATTCAGAGAGGTCTTTGGGTGGAGTATTCCTTTGACTAATTCTGAACAAAAAGGTCAAACCATCACAGGGCACACCACTCCAGCCCATTTATACTCACTAATCAATGTAAACATGGACATCTCAAACACAGAGAAAAATCCCCACACTGATACAGGGAGAACATGCAACCTATTTACAGTTAATGAGCCAAGGTTTGAAGCCTTAACACTGGAGGTGTGAGCTAGAAGTGTTACTCCTGTGCTACCTTGTTTCCTCTCCCCAACACACAATGAAATACCCTGATTAATTCCCTGGTTCAGACAGAGAGACAGACAAAAAGATGCTTAAGCCTTGCTAGTCTCAAATTGGACCTGAATGGCTTGAATGACCTTAAAAGGCTGCAGTGGGTGACAGCATCAGGAGAGGAGACGTCTTACCCCAGTTAGGCACTCCCAAGAGGAGCTTAAAAATGCCTCCGTCTGTAACAACCCAGTGATCCTAAATTTAGGAAATGACATGGGTCAATGGCTCAATAAATGAAAGCAGCCACAAAATCAATAGAAAGGAGAAAGAAAGGGAAAAGACAAGCTAGGGCTTTATGGAGGAACACGAGAAAAAAAAAATCCACCATGAAGATGTACCACAAGCACAAACTCACACAAATTAAGTTTTATGTTACATCTCCTGGCCAGCGTCTCTTTTTGAGGTTTACAAAATCAGCAGGGGGCCACACATCACATCATTACACTAACATATTCCCGTCAGACTGATGTGTAAAATGTAAAAGCTGAAATCTGTGGAATAAATACCTTTCTTTACGAAAAGATGATACATAACGACTGTTACTATGTACTCTCCTTTACCAAGCATTTCATGAATTAAAAAAGAGAGGCAATTGTATTAAAATTGAAAGTGAAGTCAGGTATTTGTGCCACCTTATCTAGTTCCATTAGGTATGTGGAAAGCAGCCAGCAGCATAGACATTACGAGTGAGCTGTGCTGTCATTTTCCATTTCTGCCTCCCGGCTGCACAGCATTGCTTGTTAGCCAAGTGTATAATATTTCAACATGAATCTCCTGCACACATAACAAAAGCCAGTGCATTAAAAAGTGCCGGCAATTATTGCATAAGTGTTTTAATTAGTAACCTTGAAGTTCCAAGGCCAAAGCACACAAGCGTCTGTAAATTCCCTGCCAAGCTGTTGCACAGCCCTTCTCATCTCCAGAACCCCCATTATCCCCTCTGGCTTGCCTCTCCCAGCTAACATCTGTCACCTCATCATCAGCCCTGACAGCAGTGGCAGTCTTCTACTGGACTCCACAATGATCACATAAAAATAATACACATATAAGTCAGCTCAGTTACAATGTTCTCATACTCATCTCAGCACTTGTGAAAAATTAGAGCAACAGAAAGTCCAACTCAATTATTAAAATCTTAGAACTGTAAGATTTCTTTCCAAACTAATCACTTGTGGGAGATATGGAACCACAGGACCCATGCCCTTTCATTATCGTAGAAACTATATTCAGCACTGCAAAAAACCAAGACATGGGTGACTGCTGGCCTTATGTTTTCAATATAGCTATAAGTTTTACACTCTGTAAAGATTTGAAGAAACTGGCAAAATATGAAAACCGTTAGAGTTACTGACAGCTCTGTTCACATATTTATTTCCTTCCTGGGAGTCACTGTAGAAAGCATTTCAGAGCTGTCCTGGAATTTTGGAGGTATGTGTCAGAAAAATCAACCATCAGGAGGAGCAACTGAACATTTGTGCATTTAGAATCATTAGCTTAATATCGAAGATCAAATATGACAAAGGAAAGAACACAAGGGGGCTACTTGTAGGTGATAGATAGATAGATAGATAGATAGATAGATAGATAGATAGATAGATAGATAGATAGATAGATAGATAGATAGATAGATAGATAGATAGATAGATAGATAGATAGATAGATATTGATTCCTCCTGTGGCTGTCTGTAATAAGTTCAGATACTGAAACCTAAACTAAACATTCATGGAACCTTCAATGTAATCAAAGCCTAACGTCTTCATCCTCATTCTGAGACACTTAAAATGTATCGCCCTCAGCCTATTGCCTATTGTTTGTTCAGCTCCATTCCTTTAATTCAGCTTTGTTTATGTGAGTGCACTGAAATTAAACTTTGCAGTATGCAGTCCCTTTGGACTGTTTCTCTCTGTGAAGTCTTTTGTAAAATAAATCATGAATGGCTGATTGATATGTTGATTGGAATTCCATCAAAGTAAATTCACCATATTTGATGGCAGCTTTATTTCACCTCACTACCCAATGTGTTTCAGGCAGATATTAAACCAGTTTTTCCATAAAGAAAAAACATGCCTGACCCCACTATATAATATTGGCATTACTGTTTTCCTGTGCTTGGAATGATAAAACTAAAAACTACAACCAAAACCCAAAAATTATGCAGTAAGATTGACTCATGTGAAATGAGATTATACAATCTGATTCTCCTGGGAATTGGCCTCATCTGGGAGACAAAATGCCAAGATATGCATTATCAGTATTAAACTGAATATTTAGCATCAATAACCCAGTTTTATTACAAATTCTGTATGAAAGTCTAGAAAATATGAAAATTACATGCTGTTATCCATCTGTACATTCATTTTCTAACCATGATATTCAATTTAGATTCACAGCTGACAAAGCAGTTATATTGAAGAGAAATTAATAAAAGAATTTTTTTTTGGACAAATATACAAGCCATAAATTTTAAAAGCCCCAGAAGGTCTGAAAACCTTGGTCTGATGTGCACTGAGATGTAGGAGAACAGGATTTGGAGTGGAAACCAGCTCAAACGTGCAGGTCTCCATCAGTAAGCAGCAATGGCCTCCACTCACTCTGCATGAAATGAATGTTAATGTCTGTACAAGAAAACATACTTTGAGCAGGCATGCAACTCAAGTGCTACAGTGCTGTACATAAATAAAGATGGCTTATTGTGTTTGAAGAGAGGTGAAGGTCATGCTTGCATTGCTGATTTTGTTTTCCCAGCTCATCTTAAAGACAAATGAGAAAAAAAAATTCAATAATTGAATTTCTAGTCCTATATGAAGTCTGCAGGTGATGAACTTTTGAAATGACACATATGGATACGCTTTATTGCTTTATATGACAGGTGCATATAAAATCCTCAGGGGTGTGCAAGAGAGAAAACATCCATCCATTTTCCAACCCGCTGAATCCGAACACAGGGTCACGGGGGTCTGCTGGAGCCAATCCCAGCCAACACAGGGCAGGAACCAATCCCTGGCAGGGTGCCAACCCACTGCAGGATACACACACCCGGGACAATGTAGAATCGCCAATCCACCTAACCAGCATGTCTTTGGACTGTGGGAGGAAACCGGAGCGCCTGGAGGAAACCCACGCAGACACGGGGAGAACATGCAAACTCCACACAGGGAGGACCCGGGAAGCGAACCCGGGTCTCCTGACTGCGAGGCAGCAGCACTACCACCGTGCCACCAGAGAGAGAAAACATTTATTACATGAATGGGTTAACATATAATTTGAAGAGAGATGTGTGGCCTGGGATGCATGCTGTCCCTTCAATCTCATGACTGCAACCATGGCAAACAGTCTGGTTCTGGCTGACCTTACCACTGTGCAGGCAACCTTGTGGCTATGACAAGAGGACACAAGTCAGTTTTTGTGATCATAACTGCCAACTGTCGTCCCAAATGGAGGCTTTTTTGTTTTCAAATAAATCAATAGAAAGAAAGAAAGAAAGAAAGAAAGAAAGAAAGAAAGAAAGAAAGAAAGAAAGAAAGAAAGAAAGAAAGAAAGAAAGAAAGAAAGAAAGAAAGAAAGAAAGAAGACTGATCTCTGAAGTATACTGCCACTGACTGTGCTTGCAGTTAGCTTTGTCATCGTCCCCTCCCAAACACAAAAATGTATTTTTATTTCATTTGTGTAAAGGGATTCCTGGAAGGAAGAACACTCTGCCCTATTGCGGGCTTTTTCCATGCTCATATTTTCTTTATTCTTTGCATAAATAAATCGAAAACTGACAGCTCTATTCAACCGCACATCAAAAGTCTTCCACTGCTTTTACTACAATCAGATCTGTGATGGATTTTTGTCCTGCCCTGGGCTGCTGCATGCCTTGTGGTTAAGGATGCCATTATAGGCCCCAACTTAAAACATAAAGGTACAGTAATTATAATGTAAGCTTTAAAACCTTTTTCTGTTTGTTAAACTCATAAGTTAGTGTTTGTAATTATATAGCACGATAGGTCTTAAATAATTAGAAGCATACATAAAGTGTAACCTTGCACTATGTAAAAATAATAGGGCTAACTCACAGCATGAATGTCATTGCTAAAGGCCATTTCACCTTCTATGACTTTTCCAGAGAATTTCAGTCATAGTCTTCATTTACAAAATCTTAGCAAGCTGAAGACAGTCTGCAGCACACTTCTGTGAAGCTGGTCGTGTAAAGTGACATGTCCAGTGATTCACTCCAACAGGTTTCATTTTGTTTTTACAAGTAGGGGCTGGCTCTGTGTGCACAACTGACAACCAATGAAGGCTCATCTTTAAATACAATGAATGTAATGCAGAAACTGGGAAAAAGGAACAGGGGTATTTTGGACCTCACAAACAGAATAGAAGCTCATCTGCCTGATGTCTTGTGTTTCACATGCCATTAAGAATGGAAAAAAGAAAAAGAGACAAGATTGTGGCTGAACTCACCATAGTTTATTAACCCTTCGTACAACACTGGCGCCATCAGGCAGCACACTACTGGCTGTCACAAAAAGGGGTGAGCAAGACTGTTCTGGAAGGTTGGTACACAGTCAGCAAATTAAACAAGTCCACAGATTTTCCATCATTTAAATTATTATGGTCTGGAAATGTAATCAGTAACTGTGGTCAGCAAATCTGGCATACTTCATGACTAAAAGTCACATGATGTTATATCTGTTCAAGTGCTTTTTGAACATTCAACTAAAATGTTTTGCATTTCCTCTCTTAATTGTTATTTGGAATGTGCAATGACACTGGGGACATCTAATGGGAAGTGATAATGTATCTCAAAATCCAATTGAATTTAACCTTTGCACCTCAAAATATTCATAGAGTGTTTGGAATCAGCCACATTTGTGACTTTGCTGGTGCCTAAACTGACATGCTCCTCCCTTTTATGCTTTTCTCTATGTCTCTTCTCTCTCAGTCTGAGGTATTGAATGTGTTTAAATGGTACTAGTAAAGCAATCCAAAAGCGGCAATGTTAACAAAATAGATAGCATTTCTGCCCTATATGATTCTTCATGGTGTTTGCATATTGATCTGGAAGTTCTTCTCTTTGAGTCTGACAAGTAATGTTAAGATGGTGGTCACTTGCACACTTGTTCCTTTCTGTTATTCTTGTTTGAATAACTTTAAGGGCTATCTTTGAATGGAAAGGTCTCTCTGATAACTTGGGACTAACCAACTTTTCCCTGTTTGTATTCAGAGGTCTTACCCCTTTATCAATTCAGCTTTGTGGTTATCAATAATTAGTAGAACAACATTTTCTGATGCAGCAGCCATTATTGCAATTGCATAACATCATAATAAAAATCTTTAGTCTCCATCTGCTTGTCATCTATTGGATCAAAGCAGTGCATGATGGTTAGTTTATATAATTTTACGGTGAAGAACGCACTGATGACTCTTTGATTTGCTCGTTCCTTTTCTATGAACTATTTTTGCTGAATTACTTGATTATGGTAACATGGCATGGTCTTTGTAGACTCTATTTCTTTCTAAACGAACAGCCAAGAAAGTACAGGAATTTGACTTTGAAACTGAGCATAAAGAGTGAATAACATGTCTTTATTCTTACAGTGAAAAAATAAATTGTCACACTTATGCGCATTGGGGCACCTTCATGGCTCTGATAAGGTAAGCAATACCACCATGGAAAGAGAAGGGGTGCTGTTGGTAAAGATTGTCTTCTCTCTGCAGCTCCGAAAGACCACAAGCAGAAAAGGCCTGACCATGCCTCACAATTCTCCGAAGCCCCACCCTTACCAGATCGAGGAATATATAAAGAGCCACCTGACAGAAGTCAGAGTCTTTGTTTTAGACCAGTATTGAAGTAAGCCAGAAAGAGATTGCTGTAGAGACGCACTTCATTAAGAGGGCTCTATATCATTCTTCATTCCACTATATATGTACTATATATATATATATATATATATATATATATATATATATATAAATATGCTGTATACATATCTATTATAAAAAAATCCTGGGAGGGAGACGAGAAGTGATCTTCTCGGAAGACAATTTGACATCCCACGGGAGACACTTTAACATCATGCGAGACAAGTCAGTGAGGCAACATTTAAAATAAGTTCACGGACATCTAACCAAGCATGTGTTCCCAGCTCTTAAAACAATGACAAGCGACAACCAGAACACGCAGCTTGCCAGCAGCAAGAAGCCAGCAGATGATCCGACCGCTTCTCCTTAGCTTGCGTTCAGCCCCCCCCACCCCCCCCCACAACGCGAGCGGCAGAGACGCGAAGTGGCAAAGGTACAGCTGATGTACAGGCTTTGAAATGATCAACGTGCAGCGCGACAAAAAGAACACGCAGTTCGCCAGCAGCAGCAGCAGAAAGACAGCAGATGATCCGACGGCATCTCCTTAGTGTGCATTCATACACCCCCCCTTCAGAACTGTGAGAAAGATTTAACCACTCCCGGGGCCGGAAATAAAGAATAAGTATTGTTTTTACAAAAGTTTTACAGTGAAAGTGAAAATAATGCATATGTAACAATTCACATTAAAATAACAATCTCTTTAAATTGTATATCTGGTAAACCAAACCCGGGGGTGGGGAAGCGAAGCGAGCAGGGGGCAGAGCCCCCTAGTATATGTATATATGTATATATGTATATATATATATATATATATATATATATATACACACTCACATACGCAGACACATATATATGTGACTGAAGAAGAAAAGAAGAAAAAAACAACTGGTGGAACCCTCTGTTATTTTGGCTTCTTTATCATCCTCCAACATACTGTATGTAATATTCTAGACACAATGGCAATTTTACTCTTTGTTCAGTGAATTGGTGTCAAGTTGTGGGTTAAGTTTATTAAAAAAAGATCAGTAATAAAAAGGTGCGGTGGCCTGCCAATTTTCCCACCTTTCCCCAACACACACTTCCTTAAGCACCTATTACACTCTCCTTTCCCTCTGGCCACACTATCTTTTTGTGAGGTTAGCCTTTGCCTCAATTTCCCTCTTGACTCAAAGTTTAGTGAATCACTTGCAGCGAGCTGTCTAACGTAAGAGGTACTACAGCAGTAATCCTCTGGAATGATTCTACAGTTAGAAATGTCCCTCTAAAAGCACTGTGGGCACTCATCCGGGGCTTCTCCTGATTCCCCCAAGTATCTCTGCATTCCTGTGCCCCAGTTTCTACTTTGATAGCTAGTTACTTGTGGGTTCCCAGGCATCAGTTGTTCTTTGTAACCCCAGTATCCCACTGACCTCTGAACTGCTGCTTAGTAGTTTGGAAAACCTCCTTCTGTTCATTCCCCATAACTTATTTTTAATTTGCTAACAGAGTAATTACTTCTAGGGAACTCAAGTTTATATTTCAAACCATCCCCTGGTTGTTGCTCAACTACTCTGGCACTAGAAAGGATATGCCATTTAGACATGCAATGTGAACCTTGCCAGGCTGATCTCTTGTTGGATCACCCTATGCCCCTTCTGTCCATGACAGCTCCTTGACAGCCTTGCACAATATACAGTATATATAAGTCACTTCATTATCTGTGTTCATATTTTAATTAGGCTCACATACCTATTATTGCATATTACCAACTTCCTTTGATATAACTTTTAGAAGTAGTCACTCTGCCTTTACTAATAATCTGGCAGAGCTTGGCTTGCTTGCCTAGTATACAGAAGGTGCTTATAATAAATTCTGCAATAAGTTTTTTTTTTCCTCCAGATGAAGCTAAGGTACATGTTTGATCTGATTTTTAAACTAAGTCCTCACTGTTGAAATTTCTAGATAGTTAGAGAAATAGTACTGTTTGGTTAAAAAACATGCAATACATTATCCTTGGATTTGCGACTGACAAGCTATGAAGCACTGTGATCGTGAACTAATCTGACATATTAAATCTAGTTAACAGCTGAATGCAAAGTGGAAGAAAAACATACAAATTTATTTCACATAGCTACTTGTCTGTGGACAGAGACCAGTTTAAAAAAATATTAAGTAAGGTGCTCTACAAGCTATTCATAGAACGTCATGGATTCAATATGCATCTGCCCATAGAAACAAAATGCCTTCTGACTAAAATCTTACAATTCTTTGTATTTATTTTATACTTTTTAACTAGGGCGGCAAGCCCCCCTGGCGCCTTCGGCCCCCAACCCCAGTTGCGGCCAGTCTGACACTCACATTGTGAAGAGGGGGGCTGAACGCATCCTAAGGAGACGCGGTTGCTCCTCTGAAACCCCCTCTTAAACGTTGATACAAAGGGAAACGAATAGTTTTTTTTTTTCCTCTTCTTTGCTCGATCAGCTGCTGGCTTGCTGCTGCTGCTGCCGTGCAGTGTGATCTGCATCTGGCGCGGCACTTCGACAATTTAAAAGCCTGTACAGCAGCTGTCCTACTCTTTGTCTTTTATTTATGGCCCCGGGCGTGGTTAAATCTCTTGGCACTCTTGGTTAAGTCTCGTCTCGATGGACGTGTGTTCTTGATATTTTTTAGTTTATAACTTAAAAACGGAATAAGAATCTGAAAAACTAACAACATCAAATTAAAGTTAGATAAGTTCTGAAAAGAATGATACCAAACATATATATGTAGGTTTTAATATAAGCCCGATTTAAAGCATGACAAAAAACGTGGCTTGAAAACAGATGGTTGGTAAATTGAATGATCTGCCACTTTTAAAGCACCTGAAAAATCTTTAGTGATAGCTTTGGAATGTTAAATTTCACAAAAAAGGATAGCCATACATTATTTCAGCAAAAAAATTTTTATTTTATGTGAATTGACATTTATGTCCAAAAGAGCAATGGTGACAAAAACATTATACATTTATCTGTGTCAATACAATTCTTACTCTGAACGCAACATAGCAAATTATTTCTCTTCATAACAACATAGTATGTAGCACGGTAAAGCACAGTGATAATCTCTTAGCTCTTCAAAATTGTATTATAATCCTGGTCAATTCACAAAGATGAGTCTGAGCAGTCCTGAATGATCATTTGTGTTATTTCCAGTTTCCTCCCACAACTCAAAGACACATGTGTTCCAGTAACTGGAGACTGTACACTGGGCCCGTGTTTGTGAGTGTGGGTGTGAATGCCCTCTGGTGTACTGGAAGTCCATTAGAGGATGATACAAAGATAGGCTCTGGTTTCCTGGCAAGCGTGAATAGGAATAAGAAAGCTCAGTAAATGGACAGCTGAAAAAACAACCAGCCTGAATAAGTCACTTACCTTAGCCCTACTGCTGCTTATGTTTTACTATCCAGCAAATCCAAACCCAGCTGCTAATGTGTGGTACATTAATCAGTAAAGGATGTCTGCATGTGGGGCAGCTCAGCCAAAAAAGCACAGAAATGCCCAGGGAGTCTAATGGACACTGCACACCTGATGTTGAGAATAAAACCAAACAGAATTAATTATAGCTTGCAAAGTGACCTTTCCCACTCAATAAATCATAGTGTGCCGAAACGGTTTTCATCAGGGAAGCGCACACAGGAATGAATGACTTGATAAATGACCCTTTTCTGGGATCAGGAATATCGACCCAAGAGGTGGCCACATTACTTCAAGATGCAATTCCCTTTAAAAAGCTGCACATTTCCTTTCATGAAAGCTATGCCTGTGAGGCCCTAGATTAATTAAATTTTAGAAAGAGTCAAGAATGTTATCAAAAAGCCAGTGGCTGTCTGAAGCAATATAAGCAACACTTCCCCAAAATGCAGGGCTGCATTGTTTTATTTTTAATAAAACTAGTCTGTTTCTTCTGTCCATTCAAAACAGTATGTCCTAATAACCCAGATACAGTTGATCCTCTAGACTAGTGGTGTCTAATCCCAGTCAAACCAGTTTTCCAATCAGTCAGTCATTTTACTTCTGATTGATCTTTTTTAACTAGCTTCTCTTTCTTTTACTTTTTTTGGCATTTAATAAGAGCATTAGTGTGAGATTTACATTCAGAAAAATTAGAAATATTTCTATCTTTTGCCATTATTTTAAGTTTTTTACTCTCTTTTGTTATTTTCCTATTAGAACACTTTTATTCTATGGAGTGGACACCAGGTCAAATGGCAATGAATGACTAGCTGCAGCTCCTTCAGTTTCACAAGCACTAGCTTGATCATTAAAAAATGATGGCTTAAATCAGGGGTCTGGAAAGTCAGACCTAGATAGTCTTAGTGGCAGTAGATTTTAGTTCCAACCCAGTTGTTTATTTGGAAACCAATCCTAATTATTAACCAATCTTATTTAATTTTATGGCTTGTTAGGGTTTTCATTCTGCCATGTCAGGTCCTTCCTATAATGTAGATTTTTCTTTTCCTTTCCGAGTTCACCATCCAAATGATTTGTAGCCGGAAGCAGATTAGTAATTCCGAGTCCTTTACTTTTTTTCGCCTCGGTTTCCCTCCAAATATTTTATTAAGCTAGGTAATTCATGATGAATGGATAGAGGTGTAAATGGAAACAAGATAGATGGAGAACTGCTGGTTCTAGTTGCCAATAAGGAGCAATTAAAAGCAATGAATTCAGCAGTTTAATACTAAAATAAACAGTTAAGGGTTTGAAATCTTAACAAACGGGAAAACGACAGTGAAGCACAAAAATGTTGCTGGGGAAATAAGTGCTTCAACCACAATTATCAACTTCTTATTAACAAACTGGTTTAGAATAAAAACCTGCAGAAACTACAGCCCTCCAGAACAAACTGTGTAGACCCCTGTGTTAAATAGCCAAAAAACCAGGAAAAATAAACAGAAAATCATAATGATGTTGAATATGCTAAAAACTATGACAAAAGCATTAAATTATCTCAGTGTAACCCATAGTAATATCTTCCCCATTTCAGCAAAATTTAGCAAAACCTGTTTTGAAATGTCTGCTGTCAAGACTACCATCATTCTGTGTCCTTTGTCTACCCCATTCATTGTTAATTGTTATTATCAGGATACAAGTAAGACAGTTAACTCCTCAAAAAAATCAACTTAACAGGAAAAAGAGAAAAGAGAGTCTTTTGTTGTGGTAGGGTCCCAAGGGGATGCTATTTTCCCTTTTAGACTTATTACGTAGACCATAACAGAATGCCCCAAATCCCATACTCTTACCACACTGTCAGGATTGACTGCTATGGTAGTTCAGTATTTCTTATTTTCTTTTACATCTTTAACTCCAGGCAAGTACACAAAGAATAAGAACAGGCAGAGCAGAAAGTTACAAATGTATATAGATAATATACAATGAATGCTGCTACAATAATACAACCTAATAATAAGCAGTTCTTCTTGCCTCCAGTATACTTACTACCAGATGGCTCTCTGTCTTAGCGTATTGACTGGACTCTGATCATATATGATCTGGCTTGGCCCTTGGATGGAATGGCAGAAAAAGGCAGCCAAGAGACGGCCTCTTCTCAGGAATGAGATATAATTAACCTAAATTTAAACCAGTCCAATTTCCTTGATGTACCTCCCAGACCAATGAGGTGTTGTAGTGCAGGGCCAACTCCCTTGTTTCAGCATGACTCAGCCCTCATTGCAGTCTATGCTTTGTTCCCGCATATAAGTATCTCTCCAATTTCAGACAAACAAAAAAGAGAAGATACACAGATAGTTAAGTCATAAACTGTCTTTTCAAACCTGCTTCCAGTGCAGACTTTCTTCTTGGGGGGCATGGGCTAATATAGTGTAAAATGTCCCTGTCTTTGATATCTAAAACAACATCTCTGATGAGTCCGAACAGCCTCACACCCACTCTTGTCAATTATTCCTTTACCCGTCATAGATGTTCACAGCACTTAACAGAAATTCTTATCAGGGACCACATTGCTACAATGTTGGAGAGTTACAAGGGCTTATTTTCAGAAAGTTACTTCTTTCTTTATGTCACCCTTTTATTCCTTAAATTGTATCATTCAATTATAAATTATATCATTAAATTATCATAATGCTAGATGTTACAAGTGCAGAGCAGAGTGAAACAACTGCGAATGAATATAACAAATCAATGTTTCAGAAAACAATTGCATTTATGTAATGCTTAACTTGAGTATATTTAAATATTATAAACAGAGAGCTAGGAACTTAAAACTACAAATATAAAAAATATCAATATTTCTAAATTTCTTATAAATCTCACAGTTCTACTCTTTTCTAAATGCAGAATAAGAGAAGAAAAAGGAGCAGCTAATTAGCCAATGGGCTCAGTTAGAGGCAAAATGACTCACCAATTGGGAAACTAGTTGGAACAAAAATTTGCAGTCACAGGGGTCCAGAGATTTGGGGTAAAGAACCAGTGATCTAATGGTCTGTCTGAGAACTTTAAAACAGAATCTCCTTAAAAGAAAATGTCATTGACACATTTATTTAATTTATTACTGCAACAAACCCCTCTTCTTTTTCAATATAGCATTATTATCTTAATCATGTACCCCTCTACTGCAATCTTGTTTACAAACTTTGGTGGACTGGTGCACTGGCTTTTCCCCCTTTCACTCTAAGAAAACCCAAACCTAATAGATGATATCCCAAATTCCTTCATCATATGTTAATTAAATTGATAATCAGTTTATCAGTTCTTGTCTTTAAAACTCTGTATGCTTAGCTTCAGCCACACATTATGCATCTTGTATTGCAAGGGTCTGCTTATTACTCCACTATTCAACAAAGAAACTGACACCTGCTACGAGCTGAGCTGAAATTGCAGAGATTCTACAAATGATTTAAAGAACGGGCAGTGACTTACATAACATTTACGACAGTGACTCTAGAGTGATGATTCATCCAGTGCAATCCTTTGTCCTATTTTCTATTGGGTTGACCTTTAGAGATAAAAGACCAGCTCTACCCACCATGATGAAGAGGATTTTAAACGAGCCTTGCAATTTCAGTTCCATAGCCACCTTGTTAGGCACACGTCAAGTGACCCTGAGGTCAAAACTGTAAATATAAAGTCAGATATGGCCACTCACTTACGCTGGATTTGACAGGTTATTGCAGACATGAGAAAAGCAGATGTATTCATGACACACATACAGACAGACAGACAGAGGTTATCTTTGATTGTAGGCAGCATTACAAGTAATGGAAAGCTTTCAATAAACTAAACACATATACTGTATAAACAAATAATGATATATCATACATATGCATTTATAATCAGAGTAAATCCGAATTTAAAAAAACTAAGGTGTACCCCATCTTGTTAAACCCTCTAAACTGATTAACTGATGCTAGTGAAATAAAGCCCATCTAATAATAGTCATGTTTAAATATTAATCTGTATATTTCAGATTAATGAGGCATATGGATATACTTTAGTAATATCATGGTACAGAAGTCCACAGCAGTGCTTTTTGGCCTTTTGACCTGAAGTGGGAGTGTATCCAGCTTAAATATGCACACATCTAATTTCTCTGTACAACCCAGAAATAAAATTATTTTCTCATTAGTAAATGGAGATTTTCAGAGGATTTTACATCTTTCACCTCTCATTGCACCATAGGACACAAACAGCAAAGCCTCTAGAGAGCTCTTTAGAAAGACAATCTTGCTTTAGCTTTCCCAAGTAAAATGGATTGATACTTTTGTTGCTGCATGCAAAATTAATTCTTAACAGATCCATGACAATGCAAAGCAAAGCCCACCTCCTTTCTTTAGCCAGGCACCTGAGCTGAATGCAAAACTGAAGGATTTATTGTGCATTAGGGTAACTTCTCAGAAAGAGTGAATTCAAACCTGAAAGCCTACAATTAAGATCCTAATGCTAGTGCAGGCGGGCGTAAAGGACAAGTTTCCTCTTAATTAGATAAACAAATGAGTCTCTGCACTAGCGTATTTGCTAACAAGAGACCTGTAATAGGGGAGCGGCAGTGGGAGGGCCAGGGACAGGATGGCTACATTTAGTCACTGAGCAGAGTGCAATTGAGGAAAGGTGTGTGAGAGCAAGAGGTACTTTCCAGATCAGCTTGATACTCTCTTAGATAGATAGATAGATAGATAGATAGATAGATAGATAGATAGATAGATAGATAGATAGATAGATAGATAGATAGATAGATAGATAGATAGATAGATAGATAGATAGATAGATATTGATTTTTTTTGCTTATTCCATTATAGGGTTAGGGAAGCCGCAGTCCATCACAGGTCATTGACACCCAAACTCATTCATGGTCACTTTAGATATAGCAAATTAACTTAATGTTCCCTTTTTTTCTCATTTTTTTAAATATAGGTGGACATCAAAGGAAATCACAGATAGACCTGGAGAACATACGAAATCCACACACTTGGAAACCCAGTCAAGCCCCAATCTGTCATCTGTTGAGACACTAGTGTTACAGGAGGATGAATGAAAATTAAATAATATAAAAAGATGATTTAAACAATTCTTGCCAAAAATAGGTGTTGAGGAGAGTAAATGTGATTTTTTTTTTTACAAATATTACTTGATTTGCGTACCCTTTGTTAAGTTATTTTAAATAGCGCAATTTTAATGAAATCACCTTGGAGTCCATCATTATACTTTCCTTAAATAAACATCACACATGCACATGACATCACTGTCTGCAAAGTACTCGTCGAGTCAGGTCATTGTAGATGTCAAAGCTGCAACAAGTGTGTGGTGCCTGCCAGTCTGCTTGGAAGGAACTTAAAGATTTGTTCTGACAAATAAATGAATGGCTCGTTTTTTTAAACTATGTATACCGCTTTAAGACTGCCTTTTTCCTGCTTGCCCTAGCTACTGTATCTCGGACTGATGCCACTGTCTAATCCCTGCAGGACCAATGCAGATGTAGCATATTCTTAATACTCGCCTTCAATCATTTAATTTTTAACCCGATTATCCAGATCAGGGTCACTGAAAGCCGCTGCCTGCCCCAGGCTGCACTGGACTCTGGGCCCGTACGTGGCAGGGTACAGACGCCAGTAGTCGCCTTTTGTCACAGAGTAATGAGACCATTCGTTTAAGCTCTCCCCGTTTTCTTTTCCCAATAATACTAAAGAGCTAAGCACATTTTCTACTGTAGCCTTTCTTTTTAAATCGCCCTGTAATTAATATTGACGCACTCATGTACGGATGAGTGCCCGTTAATCATTACAGGTAATAGTTAGAAACAAAATGTTTGCAATCGTATACGCCAAGGCTGGCCTCCACTTTGTTGCCCACCTCGTTACCCATGTAAAATGGGAAGCCGGGATAGGAAAGTAAATAAATAAAAGGTGTACCGTATTACCATTGTCGTCTGATAAAAAAAAACAAAACTTGCACATCCTTTCCCAACTTCAACTTAAAATTGAACCGCTAAATTTAATTATTTACTGGCTAGCATTAATGAGAACAACATTTAAAATCACGACTTAAGGCAAGGCACAAACGTCGCCCAGGGCACGCAACTCGAGATGGGCAAGCAGCCCCGCAAAAATGGCACATGCACATTAAAGGCTTTTTTGGCGAATCAAACAAACCTGCAAATAAAAACATAATAAAAATGTTAATAACATATTGCCTAATATAATTTCAATGTATAGGCTACAGAGCCCGCTAGATTATAATAATTAGGTTAACAGAAGACTTTGGGCTCCAAGACAGCACTCGAATTCCAATACGTTTTTTTGGAAAGCTACGGGGCGCTTTGTACTGGCGGCCGCTTCAATAAGCAAGGCGAGCGACTCATTTCAGAGCGAGCCGCGGCTATAAAAAGTATTCGGTCCTCTTTGGACTTTTTCCTGTTTTATTGTGTTACAGCATGGAAACATGGTGCAAGGTATCCGAGTTTTTTTTTTAACTCATCAACATATAGTATTTTATTTTGATAAATTGAAGATGAAATCCAGACCCCATGCCCCCATGTCTTCTTTTCTGTAAGTGGCGCCCACTAATTTGCATTCGCTGCCGACTTCACAAGTTTTTTTAACCCCCACTTTCTATTAATGTTTATGTCTGCCGAATTATTTGCTTCTTTATTTGAACGACTTAACTGCTGAACGCAATTTAAAATCTCAGTAATTCCCAAAAGTGCGGCTTTTACCTCATAGTAAATTGTCACAGTCCTTTTAGTCCAATAACTTCCTTCCTTGGTCTTAACCACCGACTTGTGCACAAGGTCTCAGGAACAGCAAGGCAGTCAACAGTGGAGCTGCTTACTTAGAACCACTTGGACCCATGTGTTTTGTATAAGGCAGTACCCTCAAAAAACAGACCACAGTGAGGTAAACTAATATATTTCCATTCATAAATTTTGTTGATTTATTTTTTTATAAAATTAAACTATGGCAGGAGACTGAAGCAACGCAACGAGAGCCATAACAAGCTATTATCTTGTTTAGTGACAGCATAGTTTGGCTCCTAATGAATGAAGTGGTTGAAAGTAAAGGCAACAAGCATAGAGGCTTAAGAACTGCCGATATGTACGTGACAATGCACCATTCCTCTGTTGATTTAGGAAAGGAATTAAAAACAGTGTGGCATTAAAAAGGCAAATTCATTATTTTACCAATAAAATTCACACTACATTTCCTGAACCCATCCATCCATCCATCAGGTTAAACTGTAAAATATGACTATCCCAGCATGGGGTAGGAAAATGTGGTTGGGACTTGAGTCTATTACAAAGTATGCACTATGTCTGCATACTTTAGTAGGATTAACAGCTGTAGTAACAGAGAACAGTGAAACTCTTACTTGCATGGCCAACCAACCTGCAACACATTACCACCTTCTATGCGCCATGATAAACAAAAATCTATCTATATAAAATGCTAAGGTCAGTCTTGTGAACTAATGGAGCCAGAAGCCTAATCTTAGTCTTAAAACGGCTGTGACCTTGTCTGTTCCGGAGATTTAAAAAAATATATATACAGGTAGTGTCAACCTGTGACCTGTGGTTTTGTGTCAACAGCAAAGTGATCACAAAAACAACTCATAACCACCATAATGGCAGAATGAAAAGGAAGAGCAGTGGCATTTGCTGAGGGTCAACCAAATCGTAGAAGACGAAGAAGTGACAAAGAACAAGAAAGAATAAGAGCATAAGACGCTGCAACTGGGCAAAAGGTAAACACAATGACTCACAGGCATCCATGACAAAGTCCAGGATAAAGAATACAAGAACAAGAGAGAAACAGAAATACATGGCAACAACCAGGAAGATCATCAAATAGTCAAGACTTCCATCTATAAGAAAGCATTGCTTTCTTATACATCCTTAGATCAAGGTTTTTTTTGAAGACCACTACTTAGCAAAGTTATATGAACAATGTGATCAACGTTAAGCTGTATTTTTCTAGGTTGAAAAAAAAAAAAACCATAAGAATGTTTTGCCAGTTTAGAAAAGTATAGCCTGCTCTATATGAGCCTCCAGAAGTAAAAAAATACACTATAACTTGTAGACAAGCTGAAAGTAGTAACTATTATAGATACCATAAGAGGTATCAACAGCTCCTATCTTTAATATAATTTTTTATTTTTATTTCACTAGTGTTTAACAGAAAACACAAATCAGCTTCCCTAATCTCCTCCTAGTACGTCATAGATCTGATTTGCTTCTGCAGATACTAGACCAGTTTAGAACCTAACACAAGTGAACTCAAGCCATTGCGACACTTCCAATGGAGTTCACCCATTCACTAATTTTCTTAACCTACTTAATTCACCATAATTTCTCAACTCTCCACATCCCAAGAGCCAGCTTCTGTAGCCGAGGATCGGACCGCCAAGGTCCCCGCCTTCGGCCACCACCCAACTCACACTGCACCCGACCTCCTTGGCCCCTCCCATAGGTGGTGAGCCCATGGGAAGGGGGACCCACGTTGCCTCTTCGGGCTGTGCCTGGCCGAGCCCCATGGGTGCAAGCCCGGCCACCAGGCGCTCGCCATCGAGCCCCACCTCCAGGCCTGGCTCCAGAGGGGGGCCCCGGTGACCCGCGTCCGGGCGAGGGAAAACGCCGTCCAAAGTTTTTATTCGTCATAGGAGGTTTGTATAACCGCTCTTTGTCTCATCCCTCACCTAGGACAAGTTTGCCTTGGGTGGCCCTACCAGGGGCATAAAGCCCCGGACAACAGAGCTCCTAATCCACCGTCCGGCGTCTCAGGAGGGGGAAGCAGTGCAGTGTCAACACTGTATATGGTGGAGATGGTGCGCTGCTGACCTCGACTCGGGACGTTGTGGGTCGGTGGGGGGAGTACTTCGAAGACCTCCTCAATCCCAGTAACATGCCTTCCAATGAGGAAGCAGAGCCTGGGGACTCGGAGGTGGGCTCCCCCATCTCTGGGACTGAGGTCACCGAGGTGGTCAAAAAACTCCTTGGTGGCAGGGCCCCGGGGGTGGATGAGATACGCCCGGAGTTCCTAAAGGCTCTGGATGTTGTAGGACTGTCTTGGTTGACACGTCTCTACAACATCGCATGGACATCAGGGACAGTGCCTCTGGATTGGCAGACCGGGGTGGTGGTCCCCCCCTCTTTAAGAAGGGGGACCGGAGGGTGTGTTCCAACTACAGAGGGATCACACTCCTCAGCCTCCCTGGAAAAGTCTATTCGGGGGTTCTGGAGAGGAGGGTCCGTCGGATAGTCGAACCTCGGATTCAGGAGGAACAGTGTGGCTTTCGTCCTGGTCGCGGAACAGGGTCCTGGAGGGTGCATGGGAGTTCGCCCAACCAGTCTACATGTGTTTTGTGGACTTGGAAAAGGCGTTTGACCGTGTCCCTCGGGGAATCCTGTGGAGGGTGCTCCAGGAGTATGGAGTACCGGACCCCCTGATAAGGGTGGTTCGGTCCCTGTACAACCGGTGTCAGAGCTTGGTCCACATTGCCGGCAGTAAGTCGAACCCGTTTCCAGTGAGAGTTGGACTCCGCCAGGGCTGCCCATTGTCACCGATTCTGTTCATAACTTTTCTGGACAGAATTTCTAGGCGCAGCCAGGGTGTTGAGGGGGTGCGGTTTGGTGGACTCAGGATTGGGTCACTGCTTTTTGCAGATGATGTTTTCCTGTTTGCTTCATCAGGCCGTCATCGTCAGCTCTCTCTGGATCGGTTCGCTGATGAGTGTGAAGCGGCTGGGATGGGAATCAGCACCTCCAAATCCGAGACCATGGTCCTCAGCCGGAAAAGGGTGGAGTGCCCTCTCAGGGTTGGGAGCGAGATCCTGCCTCAAGTGGAGGAGTTCAAGTATCTCGGGGTCTTGTTCACGAGTGAGGGAAGAATGGAGCGTGAGATCGACAGGCGGATCGGTGCGGCGTCCGCAGTGATGCGGGCTCTGCATCGGTCTGTCGTGGTGAAAAAGGAGCTGAGTCATAAGGCGAAGCTCTCAATTTACCGGTCGATCTATGTTCCTACCCTGACCTATGGTCATGAGCTATGGGTAGTGACCGAAAGAACGAGATCGCAAATACAAGCGGCTGAAATGAGTTTCCTCCGCAGGGTGTCTGGGCTCTCCCTTAAAGATAGGGTGAGAAGCTCAGTCATCCGGGAGGGGCTCAGAGTAGAGCCGCTGCTCCTCCGCATCGAGAGGAGTCAGATGAGGTGGCTCGGGCATCTGATCAGGATGCCTCCTGGACGCCTCCCTGGTGAGGTGTTCCGGGCACGTCCAACCGGGAGGAGGCCCCGGGGAAAACCCAGGACACACTGGAGGGACTATGTCTCCTGGCTGGCCTGGGAACGCCTCGGGATTCTCCCGGAAGAGCTAGAAGAAGTGGCCGGGGAGAGGGAAGTCTGGGCATCTCTGTTCAAGCTGCTGCCCCCGCGACCCGACCTCGGATAAGTGGAAGAGGATGGATGGATGGATGGATGGATGGATTCTCAACTCTGAGGCATCATCACTACACACTATTTCATAACTAATGTAATTAATCCAGTCATCTATTTTCTTAACCCACTAAACCCAATACAAAGCCAGAGGAATCTAAACCATGTCTTGGCACAAGAATTAATCCTGAATGGGATGCCACGTAAACATGCATACTTATTAACACTGACAGACATCAGTTAGCATAGAATGCACAAATCTGGGAAGTAGGAATAACGTAGAATTGTTGAAAAATGAGAAATAAAATGGAACACAGAAAAAACAGGAATATTCTCTATGGTCAGTTACTGGTCTATAATTTGAACCCAAGTCCAAGCTCTTAAAGCTGTGAAACCGCACCAACCACTCTGCCACAAATCAATCTGTGCATTGATCTTTCTGTCAGCCACTTAGCTTATTACAGAGGTAACAAGAACTCAGGGCCTAACCCAGCAGCAAAAGCATAAACTGTGAACCAACCCTGGATGGTTCATCACTTTATCATAGGGCACATATAGGACCAATTTATGGACAATTAAGTTAACACGGGGACAAGATGAAAATTTCACAATCAACAGAGATCCCTAGAGATGTGAGGCACCACTGATGTGTCACTCCCTTTGCAATTCAAGGTGTTAGAGTGCCACTCCTACTACAAAGGCACTCTTCACCCTATATAGGTTCAGACCACTGTACGCCTTTACAGATATAACACAGTTAGAATAAAACACAAAGCAATATGAAATATAAAGATACAAATTAATCACTTGATTTACAAGTTTAAAGATTTTGTAACTAAATGATATAAATAAGATAATAATAAAGTATAGAAAAATACTTTCCATTCGGCAATCCCTTGCCTTTTGCTTTTAGTCTCATCAGATTTTTTTGTGCTTGTCACAAAGGCCTCAACGTGAGACTGAGAGAGCCTGTTAGCTAATATAAAGGGCAAATTCATCCACAAGTTCTAAAAAGCAGACTTCAGCTAGACCACAAATACAGGCAGTAGAAAACACTCCAAATGTCAGGACAAGGATTTAGCCACCATGCTCTGAAAGTTGATCCCTTCTTAGGTATCAACCATGGCACTGTATTGAATCTTTATTTTACAGCGCACCTTTCACAGTGAATGAAGTTATGAAAGTCAATATACTGTATGTGTCATCTTGCTGTTCCCTAATGCTTAAAAGACCAGCCCGGAGGAGTGTGGGGGTCTCATCACCATCATTCTTGTGAGCCTTCATGTTAACCTGGGACCCCAAACAAGGATTCTCATAATCTAACTCTAGAGGATTAGAAACCATAAAATGTGGTGACATTATTTTCTGAGATTGTAATCCAAGCCTTGTTTGGTCGCTTAAAGCACTAGAAACAAACTGAAGTCAAGACGCCAATTTTTATTGTAAAGCTACTATTGTGGTGCTGCATGGTTCACATCCTAGACGTTCATAAGTAGAGTAAATGCAGCTCACTCAAGACCACAATGTTAGTTCACCATAATAGCTGGACTCAGAATTGAGCTTTTGGCAATTCAAACTTTATAGGTACGTATTCATGTTGCCATCAAGTAAGTCTCCAGCTAAAATGAATACAAGATGCCATTTTCGTTTTACCCACTGCCACTGTGTCAGAGTAGATCAAGATGGCTGCTTTGAAGTTAACTTATGATTTGGTACACAACATACAGTGCAAAGCTCAGTATGAGGTAAGGAGTAAAACCTTGCCCAACTTGTATTAGAGGATAAAAGCACAGCACAGACTAGATTAAAGTGGTCACTCTCAATCAGTCCAAATGGTCACATCAAACACACATAGTGAGGAGCAAAATAATTTGTGCAAAATTGCATTCACAATAAAACTGAAAAAAAATCACTGGACTCATTTCCTGTCGCATTTAGACATTCTATTGAAGTGCCAGACATGTTCTGGTAGTGTGATACCCACTTTGCCAATTCTGAGAACAATCTCAGCAACCAAAATCCTAAAAGGATGTCTGAAACAGAAAAGAAATTTTAGGCTCCACTGTACTTGTACATTTCTTACCCTCGACTGCTTCTGTAGGAATCAAGAAACAGGAAAGGTTGGTATAGGTAAGGGTGTTCTGTGAGATATAGGCTTCCTGCGTAGTGAGCTCTCCAGTGGAGACAACTAAGTGATGGGCTCAATGGTGCATTCTGGTGTGTTTTTGTGTGGAAATATGCAGCATTCCACATCTTTAAAAAATCACTGTGCTTTTTGTTGATATAGGCATAAATAAAAATGATTTTACTGGTGTGCGATAGATCACATGAAGTACATAGCTACAGAAATGAACACAGGTAAATACCAAAGAGTGAATGTGGCTTTAATGGTCAGTATCTATGCATTCTACAACCAACCAAAAAAACTTTAAACTCCCCCAAGAAACCTTTTAGTGAGTTGTGCATTTCATAATTGCAAAATCACATGCAAAACAAATGTCAGTGTCAGTTTCACAAAGCTGTAGGCAAATCAAAGTTTGCCTGTTTTCTTCATCACTAACCACACCTAATTTAAACCTGAGACAGTATTGGGTAATGAGCAAACTTATTGCAGATCAGTGACTAAAACCTGTCATGATTCCATCTTACTGCATTCTGGAAAATTAGAAAACCTTGAAAAATTTCTCTAACTACAGTAGTTTGTTTTTATACTTAATTTTAACTCAGGATTTTTCCACAAGGCTTCAGATACTGAGAGCAACAGTTAAAATACAGTATGGCAACAGGGGTTAGGAGTACATCACAAACACTGATTTGTGTTTTCTATTATATAAAATGGTGTTATGTACAGGTATTTGAATATTCTTGTTTATCATGGTGCCAGTGAGTGGTGGCATGCTACATGTTTGAAAGACATACAAATAAGATTTTTTTTCCACATGTGATAATAATGGTACTACTTGGCGATTTGATTTTTGCACATGCCACTTTTGTCTTTTCAATATTTTTATAGTTTTGCCTGTAATGTCCTCACTTTCCATTCTGGGCATTTGCCTTTGTGAATGTAGCCATTGGCTTACTGAGGACAGTTGCCAGTCAGATGACTTCCCATCTACTTCTACTACTGGACTCCATATTCTAGTTTTCTCTGTAAATAATCACATGCAGTTTGGTTTTTGTTTGACAGTAGTTAGAGGAAAGAAAGCCAACAGAGTGCAGTAAACATCCACACAATAATTGTTGCTGTGGATGGGTTTTAAGAGCATAAGCAATATAAGGATACAGGAAACAAAAAGGGATTGGCAAAATAGTAGTCAAAAAAAAGCTAGGATCTGAGAACCAAAAGTCTAACTAAACTGATTTTCAAAGCACAAACTCTAAGCAAAAGTCAACAATAACATGACAAAAAAGTTCTCACACCTCTACCATTTCTTTGCCCATAATTTTCTAATTCTTCAAAAATTTTACTTTCTTGAAAATTAATGTGACACTAGAATAACAAGCTACTGTGCACTGTCATCTTAAATGATGACAAGGTGCATCATATGGCGTCTGCTACACTTGACCAAAATGGCAGCAACTATGCAACTATTCCCAAAATGGTATTAAAATAAAGTCACCATCTGAATAATAAAAATATGTAAAAACAGTCAGAAATCCACCAAAAATGACATGTACAATAAACACAGATGGCATAATAAGGAGTCATCTCAGATGGCATTTTGCTTGAATATTTCAACTTCAATTTGAATTTTGATTCCTTAGTTTGATTCCCAGCTTGTCGCTCTTCTGCCTGAAGGTTTGACCTTGATTTGGCTCACTCTCTCCTGTTTATTTTTAAAGTCTCTAAATCTGTGCTCCGGTTAAATGCAGGTTAAAGAAAAATCCCCAATAAGACCACTTGGGTGAAGAGACCCACCCTTTGCTTATTGGTGAAAACCCTTGCCCAGCACAAGCTGGTGACCAAAGCCACACTTAGTGCAGTGTAAAGAGCAACACTGGACCAAGGCACACTGTTGACTTCAACAACATCAACCTAAACCATGTCCAGGTTAATTTAACGACTGAAACCTCAGCCACACCAAGCAAGTGCACACTGCTAACTAAACCCTCAAAGTGTAAGGTAATGTAGTAACGTAGTTAACCTTTATAAATGTAACTTCACCTAATGAGGTGAAAAGAAAACACAGTAAGTCAAGAGCCTGTCCAAAACAAAGTACAGTTTAAAGTATTTCACAGCAGAGAAACTGTAACTGGCAATGTGCAGTACAATATAACCTGGACCATCATTTCCCAGCCTTGGCATCACAAATAGGCATATCTAAAATCTCTCAGGCAGAAAAACCCGACAGACTCTCATTCTTCATTTCTTACGAGACGACAAAAAGGTAATTTCCTTGTGTGCTCACGCCACACTCCCAGCCGTCACCTTAGATACCCTTTAAAGATGGTCCATTCAAAGTCAAACCTTAAATGCTTTTAGAAGAACCTAAATTCTTTATTAATGTGTATAATGACATCAAGCTATTGAGCTTCAAGGCTGCACATCAAGCATGCAGCAAAGCACCACCTTCAAGTCACTCACTGCTGGCAGCCCAGCAGTTATACCTCTTAGCATACATATTAAACAGGAGAAGAATGCACTGGTACTGGCAAACCGCAAGTCAGCGTAGCTGAAGTCTGAATCCAGCTACTTCTGAAATAAAAGCTGGCAGAAAACATTGATTAGCTCAGTAAAACAGATCTAGTCATCTGTAACAAGGGTATCTTTTATGAGTAACAAAAAGTCTTAACATGCTTAGTTAATAATGTGAATACAACCATTCTTGTTTCATGCAGCATCTGTGCAATATTTTCAAGATATGTATTTTCCCTTGTTTCAATATGTATAAATCTATTAATATTTTGATAATTATTTACATTTAATTAATTTTGGAAATACTTGGGATATTCTTAGTGTATTAAACTTCAGAAAAGCTGTCACAGAGATTAGCACCACTAGATCACTAATCCAGTGTTTTGGGTTCAGATCCAGTACTAGTTCATTGCCTCTGTGGAGTATTCACTTTCTTTAGTGTCAGTGTGGATCTTCCTCCTGTATTCTCCCATATATGTATGTTTTAGTTTAACAGGCAATTGCAAATTGTCCCCATATGAGATTGGATGCATAGGATTCTTCAGAATTCACTGTCTTAATCTTCTTTATTTATTTATCTGGTTTGTACAAGGCTATATACTGTATACGCTGTTGTTCTTTATTATATTCTGTAAGTGCCTTGAGCATGGGAAAGGCGCTATATAAATAAAATGTATTATTATTATTATGATGCACTGGCGTCCTACTCAGGGTTGGCTCCTGCCTTCTGACTGATACTGCAGGGATAGGCTTCAGAGCCTCCACCAACTTGAATAGAATAGGGGGGTTTAAAAATGGGGTGGCACGGTGGCGCAGTGGGTAGCACTGCTGCCTCGCAGTAAGGAGACCTGGGTTCGCTTCCCGGGTCCTTCCTGCGTGGAGTTTGCATGTTCTCCACGTGTCTGCGTGGGTTTCCTCCGGGTGCTCCTGTTTCCTCCCACAGTCCAAAGACATGCAGGTTAGGTGCATTGGCTATTCTAAATTGTCCCTAGTGTGTGCTTGATGTGTGGGTGTGTGTGCCCTGCGGTGAGCTGGCGCCCTGCCCAGGGTTTGTTTCCTGCGTTGCGCCCTGTGTTGGCTGGGATTGGCTCCAGCAGACCCCCGTGACCCTGTAGTTATGATATAGCGGGTTGGATAATGGATGGATGGATGGGTTTAAAAATGTTAAGTTAGGTCATTAAACTTGAGAAAGCAACTAACAACTTAATAAAACTCAAACCATTTTCCATCACTTTGCCATGACAGAAACATTCCATCCTGCACAGGGCAGATGGCTACAGAACAAGAACTGCACGGGACATGAGAGGATTGCTGGGCATGTTCACAAAACTCAAGGTCAGTTTCAGCTTATGACTAGACTTCAGTCCATGGGCTGTAGCTGGAAACCAAACTCATTACCACAGGGGATCATGTTAAGTCCTCAAGAAACTCCTACCCAGCAATACTGTGCAAGAAATTTATAATGTCGATTACAGGAATCAGTTCTATGGTCAATATGTTATTGGTTTTAACTTCTTTTACATTTAATAACAGATTACAAAAATATCTATTGCAAAAATACACCAGACATAGCCATTTATTCAATGCTCAATTAATCTGTTTATATAGTATGGTGTAGTGGAAATGTGGAAGTGTTTGTTTAAGCTTTATTTACTATTCAGTTAGAAAGAAAATGACAAGAGAACATGGTGTGTGTTCATGTGAAAATCTGTAGACTAGGTTTAAAATTCCAAAAAAGTAAGGTTCTCCAACAGTACTGTGATAAAGCAGAAACTAATCCTACATATTTAAGGGCTGTAAATGTATCACACATACTGTAGCTTTGGAAATAGACTTTAAGTAAAAACAAAAAGCATCTGCACACAAGTCCAAGTGCTCAAGACATCAGCTCCACTGCTAGTGGAAATGCTTTAAATGAAGGAGCAGAATGAAAGCAGACAGCATGTTGAGACTTATGAGAATAAGTCCACATTTAATAGTGCACTTTACCAATCACTCTGTTACTGACCATACGTGGGAAAGGTGAGAGTAAAAACCCAGGAAAACGTGTACACTGTCTAACACAAACTGCAGTGTTGCATGTCTTGCATTTCCTGATGTATACAGCATTTAAAACTGAGTGGCATCTGAAGGCTCCCCAGTCTCCCACTGGGTTTTCTTCCCACACCCTTAAAATACACATAGGTGTATGGGGTCATTATTGTCCCATACTGTATATAGACAGAGTACACTGAAATTCTTACTTGCGTGCGCACATCTACACTCTCCAGTGACATGATTAGAGGGTGTAGCTAGCCTACCCCATGCTAGGTTACTTGACAACTCTAAAGTGGCTCAATAAGAGCCAGTGTGGATATGTGTGTACATGTGCCCTGCAATGGACCGAGTCCTAATCCAGAGCTAGTCCCTGCCTTGTGCTGATAACCAAATCACTTAATCTGTCCGTTCTTTGCTTGCATGAAGTTATACTTTGTGATATACCGGATACTGGCTCAGTGGTTAGCACTGTTACACATGGATACAGAAGCATCTTAGCCCAGACCATTTGCAGTTTGTGAGTTTTTAGTGGTGTAGACATAAGTTAATAAGTTCCTAATAAGAATTTCAGTTGAAATAAAGCTACAAAAAGAGGTTTATGTAATGTACAACGAAAGACAGCAATAAGCATTATTTTTGAATATTTCCAAAATATAAAACCCACACCACTGGTGATTTCTTATATTGCAGGATAATAATAAGATGTCTAATTAAATGAGGATTTCACTTAACAGGAGGGAGAGACTAAGAGGCAGCCTGTAGTCACTGTGGCTCCCCTAAACTCTGACTGTCTCACTTACAGTATTAGCTGTCAGGTTTTTGTAACCTAGGAATTGTAGATAGATAGATAGATAGATAGATAGATAGATAGATAGATAGATAGATAGATAGATAGATAGATAGATAGATAGATAGATAGATACTTTATTAATCCCAAGGGAAAATTCACATTTTTGTAACTGGCTCTTCACTTGTGGGGTTTGTAACTTTGTCCTGTGGCACTTGTTCACAAGCAGGCACTTAGACTGATGTGACTTGATTATGTGGACCTCTTTTGTAAGTCACTTTGGATAAAATCATCTGCTATGCAAATAAACGTAAATGTATATTAATGTAATGTCCATGTGTCCCAATATCTAGGACGCTAAGGTGGCCCTGAAAAACATGTATCTGTGTTGAACAGCAGGAACATTTCCCTTTAAATTTCTTCCCTGTTAAATACAGCATTAATAACTGAAAAATCTAAAATTTTTAAAATCGGAACCCCTCACTCCACATTATCCAGGCTGCATCACTATTTTTGTCGTCTCTCATTGGTTTTTGTG
>NC_041405.2:92404085-92411585 GCF_900747795.2 Erpetoichthys calabaricus | reverse complement strand
GTAAGTCTTGAGCAATGTAGGGTTTTGGTAGCTTTCATTAACGAAAACAATTGCTCATAAAGGTAAGTGCTTCAGAACATAGACAGTACTCTCGATGCCAACTTACAGATCTGCACATACGAGGGTGGCAGGTAAGCATACAAGCCTGGCACACCAACTTCGTTGTATTTTGCCTTCAGAATAGAATCTGACTGCAGTTCAATCAATTCCATTTGGATATTCTCAGGCGCATTCTCAACGTTGTAAGAGTATGGTGACGTAAACAGCGCAAAGTCCTGTTCGTGTGAACTGAAATTACGAAAACGCTCACTGAATTCATTGCTCAGTAATTCAAGTTGGAAAACAAATCCTCCAAAAATCAAATTTTACTTTACTAAGTTTACTTCAAAGTTTATATTGTAAAATAAGCAGATATACAAAAAGCCCCCTGACCTACGCTAATTTTACAAACTCAAAATCACAAACATTTGTTAATAAACAACTCACCAACTTCTCGTGTCCACTTCAGATCTTCAGCTGCAGTCTGCACTAACTGTTCGTTACAATACTAGCACAAAATTACATAAAACTAGAGCAAAAAAAACGTGAAAATATGCAAGCTATTACTACTCGTGATGGTCAGTTCTGCCCAGTGGCCAGTCTCAGCAGCCCAGCCAGTAGTGTACCCTGCTAGAGGCGGCTCTAGGCTCGTGGCGGCCCTGGGCAGAGAAAGAATCGATGGCCCCTTCGCCCACCAATGTCAATATGGTATCTTATGCACGTCGGATGGCCACATCCATTGCGGACATTGCATAGCCACCTCGTGCTCATGTCATGCTTCTATATGCACGTGTCCGTAACTCGAAAACCAAGTGGCGGCCCATGATATTCTCATTATGGCAGAACGTTAATATACTACATATAGCTTACTGCTCCGACTCGAGCGACATTAGTAAATACAGCGTACTAATTAACAAGAAACACAATGTTTTTTGGCCACATTGCCATCAGCTGTGCCGTTATTTTCTCTTTCTGTTTTATATTCAATATATATTGGTGTGGCGGCCCTGTGCAGGTGCACAGTTTGCACATGCCAAAGGCCACCCCTGCTGCCAGGCTGCTGCAGCCTAGCACTTCAGTTGCGACGTCGCGGCTCATTAACTTTGGACAAGGCTCGTGGCTATACTGGCAGATGACTTTTCCGGTACCGTAATGCCATGGGAAAACGCGCTTTTGTCAGAAGGCAGAAGTAAGAAAAGTCAATAAGTAAAACCAAAGATGCAGAATGATTCAATCACAAACGATAGTAATCATTTTGTACAAGTTTATTGCTAACTAGGATCTGTCATGCGGGCCGCACAGATTTCTGTTGCGGGCCGCGTGTTTGACATGCCTGCTCTACAGCACCGTGAAAATTGACCTTTATTTAGTGCATAGGAGAATCTTGTGTTGTCTCAATGGCTACCAAATGATGTTACCTTCTGAACAACTGTAGGACATTTGAGAACAGTAATATATGGACCTCCTTTATTTATGATATATGGTTACATTCAGGATAACTATAGAACCATCATAAACATGCATATTTGCGAGTCAAGGTTGAGAAGCTGTCAATTAAACAACGCATATTGATGCTCATTAAGCCATTCTTTGTGTGATTTAGTGCTATACAAAAAAATGTTGTTGTAGTTATACTTGGTCCTTTTTTGGTTGCAACAAAACATTGTGTTTAGATCATTAATATAATATTTAGAGATATGACAAAATCCTTTTTTTAGAACATCAACAGAACCCTTAAAAAGCATTGGTGTTATTCTACTTTTGGTTTAGGTGGGGCTTCATTACTCTGAACATTAAATTTAAACATTTTTCTCTGAAGAAGATTGACTGCTGTGATCCAAATTTAACAACACGGATCATAAAAATCCCCACCTACTTTGATTTAATTTGACTCAGTCACTGCATTCAATTATAATCAGTAGAAACTGAAGCCATACAACATCAACGGCCACATCTCTTTTATTTTTGTGATGTCAGAAAAGTGGTTTGTGTATTTTCTCCATTAAAGGAATAACAACCAACCCGAGAGGACTAGAAACTCAATAATATGACATCCATTGAGACCTAATTGTGAGGTTAACTACCTGCCTAGAACAGATCTGTGGCATTAAATCAGCGGAGGTTGTGTCATCTACCATTTCAAATCTAGAAGGAAAAAGACCAGAAAGAACAAAGATGAAGGAGGGATCAGACTTAAAAAATAATAACTGTAGCCAGGAGTGTAAAGGAATAATGAAAACATTGTATTGCTGTGGTCTGCACCTTCAAAACCCAGAAATGTATATATATTCAGTATATATATAACTTTATTTTAAAGTAGAATAAAAGCTAATGTTAAACGGTTAACTGAAGCCAGCCAAATGGGAGCTAGAGTATTTAGCAAAAGTCTAATGTTTACGAAAAGTCTAAGGACATTGTGGTGTGGGAGGTAAAATTTTCTTCAAAGAATACACCTTGCCTGACAAAAGGGCCTGAACTGCCTCGAAAGCTTGCATATTGAAATCTTACTCAGTTCACCAATAAAAGGTGCCATTTTGCTTCACTTCTCCTGGCAAGGGTATGAAACCATTTCTAAAGCTTTGAGTGTTCCTGGGAGCACAATGACCTCAATCATTTTAATTGGAAGATGTTTGGGACACCGAGACTCTTCCTAGAGATGGGCATCTAGCCAAACTCAGCAAGAATCGCATTAGTTAGAGAGGTGACTAAGAAATTTGTTTTGAATAGAAAGTTGCCAAGCACGCAAGTCCCTAAAAATACTCAAAATGCTCACTAGTGGGCTAGTCACCCAAAATGGAAGATGAAGAATCTCAATAAATAGAACAATTTATTTTTATTAAAGCTTTGTTGAAGAAACATAAACTCAGGTGAGCACAAAGGCACAGAAGGTAATGTCTTCAAAATTGGTAAACCAAAGGCACAAAATGTCCAAATACTCAATCCAAAAGGCGAAATGAAAAAACAGAGCAAGGGATCAAAATATCCAGAAATCACAAAAAAACAGTTTAAACTCAAGAGAACTCATCACACCAAGAGCACATTCACAATTAACCACAAGATACTGTGGGTTATCATCAGCCTTTTTAGAGTAGATGGTGATAGGCAGGTGGCCCTGCCCCTTGAAGGACCATCCACAAAATACATGGCACCTAATGAAAGGTGCTTAAACATGAAAAACTAAATAATCAACAATGCTTTCATAAACAATTGAGCAAAATAGACATCAAAGAGACATTTGAAACCCAAGCCAGGGGAGGAACCTCATCTGAAACATAACACCAATGGTCACTCTAACAGTCCATCAGAAGTCCTCTCCTGTGGTGTGTGGACCTGACAAAAGGATGGCCACCTCAGTAGTACTCCATCAATCAGATGAAAGTCACTCTTGAGTAAAAGGCACATGACGACCCACTTGGACTTTTCCTAATTGCATTTAAAGGACAGTAAGAGCATGAGGGCAAAGATTCTTTTGTCTGATGAAACAAAAACCGAACTCTCTGGGCAGAACTCCAAGTACTATGTGTGGCAAAGACCAGGCACTGCAGATTACCTGTCTAATACCTTTCCAACAGTGAAGCATTATGGTGGCAACACCATGCAGTGGAGTTCTTCATGATGGCAGGCACTACGACACTGGTCAGAATTGAGGGAAGGATGAAAGCAGCCACATACAGAGAGGAACATGAAGAAAACACTTCAGAGTGCACACAACTTGTGACTGTTTACTTTTCAGAATGACAATGACCTGAAGCATACAGCCAAGAAAATGCTGGAGTGGCTTCAGGACAAGTCTCTGGCTGCACTTGAAAGGCCCAGCCAAAGCACAGACTTAAACCCCATATAAAATCTGTGGAGATACCTGAATATGGCAGTTTACAGAAGCTTCACTGCTTGACAGGATCTACCAGGAAGAATGGAATAAACTGCCCAAATCCTTGTGTGCAAAGCTTGTAGAGACTTAACCCAATGAAGACTCAAAGCTATAATAAACACTTTCAAAGAGGCTTCTACAAAGTACAGAATTAAGGGTATTTATACCTATATGAATGAAAGATTTCAGTTTTTGATGTCTAATAAATTTGCAACTCTTTGTGAAAACATGTTTTCACTGTCATTATGGGGTATTGAGTATACAGTGGTGTGAAAAACTATTTGCCCCCTTCCTGATTTCTTATTCTTTTGCATGTTTGTCACACAAAATGTTTCTGATCATCAAACACATTTAACCATTAGTCAAATATAACACAAGTAAACATAAAATGCAGTTTGTAAATGGTGGTTTTTATTATTTAGGGAGAAAAAAAAATCCAAACCTACATGGCCCTGTGTGAAAAAGTAATTGCCCCCCTGAACCTAATAACTGGTTGGGCCACCCTTAGCAGCAATAACTGCAATCAAGCGTTTGCGATAACTTGCAATGAGTCTTTTACAGCGCTCTGGAGGAATTTTGGCCCACTCATCTTTGCAAAATTGTTGTAATTCAGCTTTATTTGAGAGTTTTCTAGCATGAACCGCCTTGCCATGCCATAGCATCTCAATTGGATTCAGGTCAGGGACTTTGACTAGGCCACTCCAAAGTCTTCATTTTGTTTTTCTTCAGCCATTCAGAGGTGGATTTGCTGGTGTGTTTTGGGTCATTGTCCTGTTGCATCACCCAAGATCGCTTCAGCTTGAGTTGACGAACAGATGGCCGGACATTCTCCTTCAGGATTTTTTGGTAGACAGTAGAATTCATGGTTCCATCTATCACAGCAAGCCTTCCAGGTCCTGAAGCAGCAAAACAACCCCAGACCATCACACTACCACCACCATATTTTACTGTTGGTATGATGTTCTTTTTCTGAAATGCTGTGTTCCTTTTACGCCAGATGTAACGGGACATTTGCCTTTCAAAAAGTTCAACTTTTGTCTCATCAGTCCACAAGGTATTTTCCCAAAAGTCTTGGCAATCATTGAGATGTTTCTTAGCAAAATTGAGACGAGCCCTAATGTTTTTTTGCTTAACAGTGGTTTGCGTCTTGGACATCTGCCATGCAGGCCGTTTTTGCCCAGTCTCTTTCTTATGGTGGAGTCGTGAACACTGACCTTAATTGAGGCAAGTGAGGCCTGCAGTTCTTTAGACGTTGTCCTGGGGTCTTTTGTGACCTCTCGGATGAGTCGTCTCTGCGCTCTTGGGGTAATTTTGGTCGGCCGGCCACTCCTGGGAAGGTTCACCACTGTTCTATGTTTTTGCCATTTGTGGATAATGGCTCTCACTGTGGTTCGCTGGAGTCCCAAAGCTTTAGAAATGGCTTTATAACCTTTACCAGACTGATAGATCTCAATTACTTCTGTTCTCATTTGTTTCTGAATTTCTTTGGATCTTGGCATGATGTCTAGCTTTTGAGGTGCTTTTGGTCTACTTCTCTGTGTCAGGCAGCTCCTATTTAAGTGATTTCTTGATTGAAACAGGTGTGGCAGTAATCAGGCCTGGGGGTGGCTACGGAAATTGAACTCAGGTGTGATACACCACAGTTAGGTTATTTTTTAACAAGGGGGCAATTACTTTTTCACACAGGGCCATGTAGGTTTGGATTTTTTTTTCTCCCTAAATAATAAAAACCACCATTTACAAACTGCATTTTGTGTTTACTTGTGTTATATTTGACTAATGGTTAAAATGTGTTTGATGATCAGAAACATTTTTGTGTGACAAACATGCAAAAGAATAAGAAATCAGGAAGGGGGCAAATAGTTTTTCACACCACTGTAGATTGAAGAGTAGAAATGGCATATGTATCCATTTAAAATAAGCTGAATAAAGTGTGCAGAAAGTGAAAGTGTATAATACAGTGTATAACAGTCTTTAAATTGTATACAGGATCTTTAAAAATACATTCATTATGAGGACTGAAAATCAATTATTTGAACAAATGCTTAGTAAAAGTAAAATTGCTAATAATTATACATACTATTAGGAAAAGCAAATTATTAAATGATTTCGGAAGTACAGTGTTCCTACTGTAACAGAGAAGCGTGAAACTGACATACTTTGCTTTCTCCGCAGGTGGCTCAGCAGCTCTTTTTGTAGGTGATCTGTGTCTTTAAGAAGTTTTATTTAAATACGAGGCGTGTTTCCTGCTCCCATTGATCAGACGCACAAAATGAGGCAGGCGTAGGACTTGAACAAACGCACGGGAGCTGCAGGAAACTGGTGATCTTCAGCGACATCTAAGAACAGGGCAATTTTATTTTTCCAGAAGAATGGTAATCTGTGAAATTCAGAAGTACCATTCAGAGGGATAGTGCAGAATTCGTTCAGATGAGGATGCAGTAAAAGCAGGCTTTATACAGCTCGCGTTCTCCACAGCCATGTGAGTTTCGGTCCCGAATGGACTGCAGAATAAATGTTTCCGTCCAGTCTGTCAGCGGTGTTAACGGAAAGCACCAAAGGATAGCACTTGGGTTTTGGAGTGGTTTTGAAAGATCTGTCGAAATCTGATAAACTGAGTAACGACAAAGGATTGCCATCAGCCTGAAAGAGGAATATTAGAACAAAGAGCGCTCGCTCGCACGTCTTTTCACAGAGCCGGGCACTGGATCGCTCGGCTCGAATCCGAAAGGCGTGTGGCTAAGATGCGCCTTAGTTTGGGGACAGGAGAGCAACAACAAGAGTGGAATTTGAAACCGTGGAGGTGGGACAAACACAATTGAAACAACCTTCGGAGTCTGCCTTGAAGCACTACTGCGCCCAGCCCGCGCTCAAAGACGTCAAGAAAGGAGTATTTATTTTAAGGAGGGTGTGATAATAATAGAAATTAGACAAAATGTCGGCAGTAATGGTCGCGAAGAAGGTAACGCGAAAATGGGAAAAGCTTCCCGGCAAGAACACATTTTGCTGTGATGGCAGGGTGATGATGGCCCGTCAGAAAGGCGTCTTCTACCTCACCCTTTTCCTCATTATTGGGACCTGCTGTCTGTTTTTTGCTTTCGAGTGAGTACTGGGGGTTTGAGTCGATCTGATTTTTTTTGGGGGGGGGGCGGACTGAACTGTTAACTGCTGTTGCCTGATTATATATTTTTTATAAAGAGGTGGGTTGGGGGAGGGGGTCTTGAACAGGGGCGTCACCTCCCAATAGACGGATACTGCCTTGGTTGCTTTATTCAACTGCCTTCACACGATCAAGACCTGAATTCTCTGCGGATGTTACATTTAAATTGAGCTATTAGAGCTTAAAGAAAGTCTTTGTACGTTTCTAGGTAGATACGGGACTCATTCACATTCATGGGTACAATGCACATTAGAGTCTGCGGCCACTCGGTTCCCCTCCCCTTCGCTCCAGTGACGCTACTAACTACGGCAGAAGTGATGTCAAACGTATAAAAAAATCTGGCATTTCACATTTTAGCAGTCAGATATGCACTGGAAGTCCCGCACACACAATTATGTTGGCGTCCAAAGGTGAGCGAAAATAGCACACC